>NC_041224.1:70042960-70043708 GCF_002837175.3 Physeter macrocephalus | reverse complement strand
GTTGGTGCGCCACGGCTAACAGGGAGGGAGTCCGGGAGAAGTCTGGAGCTGCCGAAAAGGCAAAAGGCCTTTTCTTCCCTCTTTGCTTCCTCGTGCGTGAGGAGAGGGGATTAAGCGCGACGCTTAAAGGAGCTCCAGAGACGGGCGTGGAGCTGCCGAAGAGACAGGAGACTGTTTCTTGCCTCTTTGTTTCCTGGTGCGTGAGGAGAGGGAATTAAGCGCGCCGCGTAAAGGAGCTCCAGAAACAGTCGCGAGCCTCGGCTATCAGCGCGGACACCAGAGACGGGCATGAGACGCTAAGGCTGCTGATGCCGCCACCAAGAAGCCTGTGTGCGAGCACAGGTCACTCTCCACACCTCCCCTCCCGGGAGCCTGTGCAACCCGCCACTGCCAGGGTCCCGGTATCCAGGGACAACTTCCCCGGGAGAATGCATGGCGCGCCTCAGGCTGGTGCAACGTCATGCTGGCCTCTGCCGCAGCTGGCTCGCCCCGCATCCGTACCCCTACCTCCCCCCGGCCTGAGCCAGAGCTCCTGAATCAGCTGCTCCTTTAACCCCGTCCTGTCTGAGCGAATAGTGTGAGATTTTGTCTGTATAGCTCTGTTTTCACCATTTGTCCTAGAGTTCTGACCATCCCGTTTTTGTTTTTTTTTTTCTTTTTAAAATTTTTCTTAATAATTATTTTTTATTTTAATAACTTTATTTTATCCTCCTTTATTTTACCTTTTTCTTTCTTCCTTTTTTTTTCC
>NC_041224.1:70039936-70041505 GCF_002837175.3 Physeter macrocephalus | reverse complement strand
TGCCTCTTTGTTTCCTGGTGCGAGAGGAGAGGGGATTAAGCGCGCCGCGTAAAGGAGCTCCAGAAACAGTCGCGAGCCTCGGCTATCAGCGCGGACACCAGAGACGGGCATGAGACGCTAAGGCTGCTGATGCCGCCACCAAGAAGCCTGTGTGCGAGCACAGGTCACTCTCCACACCTCCCCTCCCGGGAGCCTGTGCAACCCGCCACTGCCAGGGTCCCGGTATCCAGGGACAACTTCCCCGGGAGAATGCATGGCGCGCCTCAGGCTGGTGCAACGTCATGCTGGCCTCTGCCGCAGCTGGCTCGCCCCGCATCCGTACCCCTACCTCCCCCCGGCCTGAGCCAGAGCCCCTGAATCAGCTGCTCCTTTAACCCCGTCCTGTCTGAGCGAATAGCAGACACCCTCCGGCGACCTACGCACAGAGGCGGGGCCAAGTCCAAAGCTGAACACCAGGAGCTGTAAAAACAAAGAGGAGAGGGGGAGGTCTCTCCCAGCAGCCTCAGAAGTAGCGGATTAAATCTCCACAATCAACTTAAAGTGCCCTGCATCTGTGGAATACCTGAATAGACAGCGAATCATCCCAAGTTGAGGAGGTGGACTTTGGGAGCAAGATATATTATTATTTTCCCCTTTTTCTCTTTTTGTGAGTGTGTATGTGTGTGCTGCTGTGTGAGATTTTGTCTGTATAGCTCTGTTTTCACCATTTGTCCTAGAGTTCTGACCATCCCGTTTTTGTTTTTCTTTTTCTTTTTAAAATTTTTCTTAATAATTATTTTTTATTTTAATAACTTTATTTTATCCTCCTTTATTTTACCTTTTTCTTTCTTCCTTTTTTCTTCCTTCCTTTCTTCCTTCCTTTCTTCCTCCCTTCCTTCCTTCATTTCCTTTCTATTTTTTCTCCATTTTATTCTGAGCCGTGTGGATTAAACGCTCTTGGTGCTCCAGCCAGGCGTCAGGGCTGTGTCTCTGAGGTAGGAGAACCAACTTCAGGACACTGGTCCACAAGAGACCTCCCAGCTCCACGTAATATCGAACGGCAAAAATCTCCCAGAGATCTCCATCTCAACACCAAGACCCAGCTTCACTCAACGAGCAGCAAGCTATAGTGCTGGAACCCTATGCCCAACAACTAGCAAGACAGGACTACAGACCCATCAATTAGCAGAGAGGCTTCCTAAAATCATAATAAGGCTACAGACACCCCGAAACACACCACCAGACGTGGACCTGCCCACCAGAAAGACAAGATCCAACCTCATCCACCAGAACACAGGCACTAGTCCCCTCCACAAGGAAGCCTACACAACCCACTGAACCAACTTTAGCTACTGGGAACAGACACCAAAAACAACAGGAACTACGAACTGCAGCCTGTGAAAAGGAGATCCCAAACACAGTAAGATAAGCAAAATGAGAAGACAGAAAAGCACACAGCAGATGAAGGAGCAAGATGAAAACCCACCAGATCTAACGAATGAAGAGGAAATAGGCAGTCTACCTGAAAAAGAATTCAGAATAATGATAGTAAAGATGATCCAAAATCTTGGAAATAGAATAGACAAAATG
>NC_041224.1:70038061-70038628 GCF_002837175.3 Physeter macrocephalus | reverse complement strand
TGGAGGCTAAACAATACACTACTTAATAACGAAGTGATCACTGAAGAAATCAAAGAGGAAATCAAAAAATACTTAGAAACAAATGACAATGGAGATACAACGACCAAAAACCTATGGGATGCAGCAAAAGCAGTTCTAACAGGGAAGTTTATAGCAATACAATCCTACCTTAAGGAACAGGAAACATCTCGAATAAACAACCTACCTTTGCACCTAAAGCAATTAGAGAAAGAAGGAAAAAACCCCAAATTTAGCAGAAGGAAAGAAATCATAAAGATCAGATCAGAAATAAATGAAAAAGAAATGAAGGAAACAAATAGCAAAGATCAATAAAACTAAAAGCTATTTTTTTGAGAAGAGAAACAAAATTGATAAACCCTTAGCCAGACTCATCAAGAAAAAAAGAGAGAAGACTCAAATCAATAGAATTAGAAATGAAAAAGGAGAAGTAACAACAGACACTGCAGAAATACAAAAGATTATTAGAGATTATTACAAGCAACTGTATGCCAATAAAATGGACAACCTGGAAGAAATGGACAAATTCTTAGAAATGCACAACCTGCC
>NC_041224.1:70036149-70036890 GCF_002837175.3 Physeter macrocephalus | reverse complement strand
AGATATCTACAGATTCAATGCAATCCCTATCAAACTACCACTGGCATTTTTTACAGAACTAGAACAAAAAATTTCACAATTTGTATGGAAACACAAAAGACCCCGAATAGCCAAAGCAATCTTGAGAACGAAAAACAGAGTTGGAGGAATCAGGTTCCCTGACTTCAGACTATACTACAAAGCTACAGTAATCAAGACAGTATAGTACTGGCACAAAAACAGAAATATAGATCAATAGAACAGGATAGACAGCCCAGAGAAACTCATGAACATATGGTCACCTTATCTTTGATTAAGGAGGCAAGAATATACAGTGGAGATAAGGCAGCCTCTTCAATAAGTGGTGCTGGGAAGACTGGACTGGTACATGTAAAAGTATGAAATTAGAACACTCCCTAACACCACACACAAAAATAAACTCAAAATGGGTTAAAGACCTAAATGTAAGTCCATACATTATCAAACTCTTAGAGCAAAACATAGGCAGAACACTCTATGACATAAATCACAGAAAGATCCTTTTTGACCCACCTATTAGAGAAATGGAAATAAAAACAAAAATAAACAAATGGGACCTAATGAAACTTAAAAGCTTTTGCACAGCAAAGGATACCATAAACAAGACCAAAAGACAACCCTCAGAGTAGGAGAAAATAGTTGCAAATGAAGCAACTGACAAAGGATTAATCTCCAAAATTTATAAGCAACTCATGCAGTTCAATAACAAAAAAACAAACAACC
>NC_041224.1:70009824-70035568 GCF_002837175.3 Physeter macrocephalus | reverse complement strand
ACAGATGAATGGATAAAGAAGATGTGGCACATATATACAATGGAATATTACTCAGCCATAAAAAGAAATGAAACTGAGTTATTTGTAGTGAGGTGGATGGACCTGGAGTCTGTCATACAGAGTGAAGTAAGCCAGAAGGAGAAAAACAAATAACGTATGCTAACACATATATATGGAATCTAAGAAAAAAAAATGTCATGAAGACATTTTGAATTTTATTGTATTTACTTTTTATACAGCAGGTTCTTATTAGTTATCTATTTTATACATATTAATGTATATATGTCAATCCCAATCTCCCAATTCATCCCACTGACACCCCTTTCCCTCCTTGGTGTTCATATGCTTGTTCTCTACATCTGTGTCTCTATTTCTGCCTTGCAAACCAGTTCATCTGTACCATTTTCCTAGATTCCACATATATGCGTTAATATACGATAGCTGTTTTTCTCTTTCTGACTTACTTCACTCTGTATGACAGTCTCTAGGTCCATCCACGTCTCTACAAATGACCCAATTTCGTTCTTCGTTTTTATCAGAGGATTTTGGGAGATTCCAAATGTATGCTGACTGGCTTCTTCCCAGTCTCCTCTGCTCAGCTGGTAGTTCTTATTGGGTGATCAGTGTCAAAAGGTCAAAGACACAGCTGTCAGTTGCATCTATGCATGACCTCTCCTGTTCTGAGGATGACTGTGATGCAGGGTCACAGCTCTGTCTCTTCCAACACATCAAGAATGGGGAGAGGATGTGTCTCGTTCTCTTACCTCCTAGAAGATTTCACCCACAAGAAATGATTTATTCCCACTGCACCTGAAGTGGGTTAAACTGTGTTTCCCAAAAGATATCAGGTCTAAGTCCTGACCTGTGAATATGAACCTTTTTGGAAATAGGATCTTTGCAGATGAAATTAAGTTGCAGTTACTAAGATGATATCATCCTGGGTTACCTGGGTGGGTGTCTAATGCAATGCCTAGGATCCTTATAAAAGAGGGGAACGGACATAGAACAAGGCCATGTGGATAGAGGGCAGAGACTGGAGTGATGTGTCTACAAGCCACATTTATTAGTCTGCTTGGGCTGCCATACCAAAATTCATAGACTGGATGGCTTAAAGAACATAAATTTATTTTCTCACGGTTCTGGAGGCTGGAAGTTCAATGTCAGGGTGTCAGCATGCTCAGGATCTGGTGAGGGCCTTCTTCCTGGCTTGCAGAGTGCTGACTCCTCACTGTGTGCTCACATGGCCTTTCATTGGTGCATGTGCACAGGGAGAAACAGAGATCGGGGTCTCATAAGGGCACTAGTCCCATCAGACAAGAGCCCTTCCCTCATGATGTAATTACCTCCCAAAGGCTCCCCCCCATCACATTGGTGTTTAGGACTTCAACATATGAATTTGGGAGGGGGGCACACAAACATTTGGTCCATAACAGCAGGGCATGCCAAAGATTGCCAGGCAGCCATCAGAAGCTAGGAGATAAGCATGGAACAGTTTCTCCCTCAGAGTGTCTAGAAAGAACCAATCATACCAACACCTTGATTTCAGACTTCTTACCTCCAGAACTATTAAAGAATAAATTTCTGTTGTTTTAAGACACCTAGTTTTTGGTAATATTTTAGGGCAGCCCTAGGAAACTAGTACCCCATTCATATATAATATTAGGTTATTGCTATATGCTCTCTATAATTAATGAGTTTCATAGAAAATTATCATAATTTTGCCTATACTGGGGAAAGTTATAATTTTTTTTAAAGTCACAGCTCCCACTTCAATTCTGTATTCATTTTATAATGCTGTTTGTCATTGATGTCTTCATTTATCACCTTTAAATATACAAAGACTTGATAATAGACAGGAGGTTATATTTGAAAAGGGGATAGGGAGCATTTAAAAATATGTGCAATAATGAATACATTCTGCATTCAACAAATATGTCTTATGCACCTCTTCGTTTTCCAGGTGCCAGGGACTCTTCTAGGAACTGGAGATACTACAGTGAACAAAACACTGATATGCCAGCTCTCATGGAATTCATAGGCTAGAGAGCTCGACTGATAATAATCAAATCAAGAGAAGCATACAATACTTCAGGTGGAGGTCAGTGTTATGAAGAAAAATAAAACTCTACACGGGATGGAGAGAGGTGGGTGTGTGATTCCAGGTAGGATGTTCAGAGAAGTGCACGGCAGAGACGGGAAATTAGAGTCCCAGTTTTCTGGCTTGAAGACCAAGAAAGAAGGCCCCAGGAAGTTGGAAAGAGGAGAAGATTGTGGTGAGGAGAAAGATCGAGAGAGAAAACTCATAAAGTTGTGTATGAACCCCTGAATAGTTTCACAAGTATCTAATTTTAAAAAGACCCTAAATTTGTAGTTAAAAACCTTTGAAGACGAAAACCCCATGCACACAGGGTTTCACTAGTGAAACTATCAAATGTTTAAAGAAGAAACAGCAGAAATTCTACACAATTACTTCCAGAAAATATAGCATTTTATGAGAGTAACATTACTCTGATGCCAAATTTAGTCAGATAGTACAAGAAAAGGAAACAATAGCCCTCATGAAGATAGATGCAGAATTCCTCAACAAAATGCTGACAAATTGATTCCAGCAAAATATAAAAAAGAAAAAAATATTATGACAAAGCTGGATATATCCTGGGAATGTAAGGCTGGTTCAATGTTCAAACATAGACAATGTAATTGATCCACCATATTAACAAACTAATGAAGAAAAACCACATGACCCTATGAATTGATACAAAAGAAGCATTGGACAAAATTCAACACCCCTCATGAGACAAACATTCAGCAAACTAGTACTAAAATAGAACCCCTACCACCACCAAGGGCACCTACAAAAGCCTTCAGCTAACATCATACTTAGTAATAGAAAGATAAATTTTTTGCTCCGAAGATCAAAAACAAAGCAAGGATGTCTACATTAACCTCTTTTATTCACTCTCCCACTGGAAGTCCTTGACAGTGGAATGAGAAAAATAAATAAATGGCATGTGGATTAGACAGGAAGAGGAAAACCATTCCTATTAACAGAATATTATCTACATAGAACATCTAATTGAATCTACAAAAAGAAAGCTCTGAGAAATAATAAATGAACTAATAAGGTTGTAGAATGCAGGGTCAACCCACAAAAATCAATCATATTTCTATATACTAGCAATAAACAATGAAAATGGAAAGTTCTAAAAATTCACAATACCTTTATAAAATGAAATACTTACAAAGAAGTCTACCAAACCATGTACAGGATTGAATGCTGAAAATTACAAAACACTGGTGAAAGCAATCAAAGAAGATATAAATAAATTGAAAGACATGACTTCCTTGGTGGTCCTTTGGTTAAGACTCCACACTTCCACTGCAGGGGGCACGGGTTCAATCCCTGGTCAGGGAACTAAGATCCCACATGCCACGTGTTGCAGCCAAAAAAACTGAGAGACCAAGAACTTATTCTGTACACTGATTGGGAAACCATGTATTTAAGGTATCAATTCTCCCCAAACTGATCTACAGATTTAACTCCATTCCCATCAAAAGCCTGGCAAGAGCTTTTTAAAATACAGCTAAGCTTGATTCTAAAAGTTATATAGAAAGGCAAAAGAATGAGTATAGCCAAAAATGTTTTGAAAAAGAAGGACAAAGTTGGACTCACACTGTCTGATTTTTTAAATTAATACATAACTACAGTAAACACGGTGAAGGGATAGATATATAGATCAATGTAACAGAAAGCAAAAATCCATAAATAAACCCACACGATTGATGTTTGACAAAGGTGCAAAGGTAATTCAATGGAGAAAGGATAGACTTTTCAATAAATAGTGATGTGATAAAAAAAAATTAGGTACCTACATGACAAAAAAAAAAAAAAGCACCTGCACCTAATCCTCACATCTGTTACAAAAAAATTAACTCAAAATGGATTAGAGCTCTAAATGTAAAATGTAAATCTCTAACACTTTTTGAAGAAAACATAGAAGAAGATATTTGTGATGTAGAGTTAGGAAAAGAGTACTTAGATATGTTACCAAGAGCATGAGCCATAAAATTAAATTAAAAATTCTAAATTGGACTTCATCAAAATTGAGTGTTTGCTTTATGAAAAAAAAACTTAATACAATGAATGTACAAGGTGCAGAATGGGAGAAAATATTTTCAAATCATATATCTGATAAAGGACTTGCATCCAGAATCTATAAAGAACCCCCAAAACTCAACAGTAAGAAAATAAATAATCTCATAAAAATGAGTTTAAGACTTGAACAGAAAATTCACCAAAAAGAATGTAAGGATGTGAAGTAAGCCCATGAAAAGTGGCTCAACATCATTAACCATTAGGGAAATGCATGTTACAAGCACAATGAGAGGGAGACTTCTGGTTTGAGCTCTGACATGCAAAAAGATGGCAAGTATTGTTGTATTTACAACAAGAAGAATTGGACAAACGGAAAAGCACTGACTTTTATTGGACCCATCAGAAAACTCATGTTGCAGGACAAGCTGTCACCTAGAAATAGGAAGACAGGTGAAGCTAGAGAGTCACACCTGAGATGTGTTAATCTGGAGAAGCTGCTGGAGCCACACACTGGTAGGAACACTTAGGTGGTAATTTTGACAAATTGCTAGAGGATGAGTGGGGACTAGCTAGAAAGTGAGGAACTCCTGGGGGCTGAATTTTAGGTGGACATCCACACATAATGGACATTACCTCAAGAAAACTCGCCAGGTTCTCACAGTAAAGATCCAAGGAAGATTCATTTTTGGAGAAAAAGAATAATCTTTGTGAAACATACACAGAACTTTCTCCATAAAAAGACCTACTTTTCAGCGGGGAAATATTTTATCATAACCTTATCCCAGAACCATGGAAAATGATAGTCCTCTCAATGCAGCCCCCTCTAGTCTGCCTGTTTCACTCAGGGGAAGGGGTGGAGGGGAGGGGAAACCGTACAAGAAGAAATGCTTGTCAAGGGCACAGGGAAGAGACGTGGGTATACTAAAAGAATTGATATAATTTGAAGACTGTAGAACACTGACCCTCACCCACATCTTACCACCACACTGACAGGATTTCAGGATACCAACAGTGGATTACAGACAAAAGAGCTGTACAACACAGACTCTCTCTGAGGAGGGATACTTAGGGGGGTCCAAAGTTAAGAGAGGAGACAAAATAAAGCTAATAGAGGAAGTTGAAGTCTCTGGTACCTACAACAAACATAAAACAATGCCCCAATCCTAGCCACATTAACATCAGTCCTCACTCTAGAGGGCTATTTACCCCAGTTCCCATTACCCAATACAATATGTCTAGATTTCAGTAAAAACTTACAAGGCATAATAATTCAAAAAGAGTCACATACCACAATGTTCATTGCAGCTCTATTTACAACAGCCAGGACATGAAAGCAACCTAAGTGTCCATCGACAGATGAATGGATAAAGACCATGTGGCACATATATACAATGGAATATGACTCAGCCATAAAAAGAAACAAAATTGAGTTATTTGTCGTGAGGTAGATGGACCTAGAGTCTGTCACACAGAGTGAAGTAAGTCAGAAACAGAAAAACAAATACCGTATGCTAACACATATATATGGAATCTAAAAAAACCAAATGGTTTTGAAGAACCTAGGGGCTGGACAGGGATAAAGATGCAGACGCAGAGAATGGATTTCAGACCATGGGGAAGGGGAAGGGTAAGCTGAGACAAAGTGAGAGATTGGCATTGACATATATACACTACCAAATGTAAAATAGATAGCTAGTGGGAAGCAGCCGCATAGCACAGGGAGATCAATTCAGTGCTTTGTGACCACCTAGAGGGGTGGGATAGGGAGGGTGGGAGGGAGACACAAGAGGGAGGAGATATGGGGATATATGTATATGTATAGCTGATTCACTTTGTTATAAAGCAGAAACTAACACACTATTGTAAAGCAATTATACTCCAATAAAGATATTTAAAAAAAGATTACACCAAAAAAAAATTTACAAGGCATGATAAAAGATGAGAAAAACACAGTCTGAAGAGGTAAATCAAGCAGTAGAACCAGACTCAAATATAGCAGAGATTTTGGAAGTATCAAATAATTTTAAATAATTATGATTAATATTTTAAGAGCTCTGTATGGTTAGTTTTATACGTCAAGTTGGCTAGGCTACAGTAGTCAGTTATTCAATTAAACACTAGTATAAGTGTTGCTGTGAAAGTATTTTGTAGATGCAGCTAACTTTTATAATCGATTGACTTTAAGTCAAGGACATTTTCCTTGAAAATGTGGATGGGCCTCCTCCAATCTATTAAAAAGACTTAAGAGCAAAACTGAGGTTTCCCTTAGGAAGAAGAAATTATGTCTCAAGACTGCAGCATCAGCTCCTAATCAAGTGTTCCAGCCTACCAGTCTACACTACTACACTACAGATTTCATACTTGCCAGCCCCCACAAGTGCATTAGCCAATTTGTTGATATCTTTCTCTCTCTCTCTCTCCCAGCTGCATATATTTCTTTTAAGAACCCTGACTGATACAGGTTCTAATAAGCATAGATAATCTGCAAGAATACATGGATACTGTAAGCAGTGAGATGGACATTCTAAGAAAAAAACAAAAGGACCTGCCAGAAATTAAAAATCCACTCTAACAGAAATGAAGAATATCTTTGATGGGTTCATCAGTAGACTTGACATGGCTGAGAAAAAAATCAGTGAGCTTGAGTATAAATCAACAGAAACTTCCCAAACTAAAAGCAAAAAGATAAATAAATGAAAAAATAAGTACAGAACATCTAAGAACTGTGAGATAACTGTAAAATCATGACATATGTGTAAATGGAATACGAGCAGTAGAAAAAAGAGAGGAAAGGGCAAAATAAATAGTTGAAGTAATAACACCTGAGAACTTTACAAAAATAATGACAGACACCAAACCATAGATCCAAGTAGCTCAAAGAACAACAAACAGGATAAAACAACAACACAACACAACACAAAACCTATACCTAAACATATCATAGTCAAATTTCAAAACACAAAAAAAGAGAAAATCTTGAAAGAAGCCATACCAGGGGGGTTGAAGGGTAATGGTTACCCTTAGAGGAAAAAGGATAAAGGATAAGAATTACAGCAGACTTCTCATAAATCATGCAAGCAAGAAGAGAGTGGGGTGAAATGCTTTTTGGATTGAAAGACAAAAACAACCAATCTAGAATTCTGTACCCAGAAAAATTATCCTTAAAGAGTGTAGGAGATCACCTCACACCTCAGAATGGCTATCATCGAAAAGACAAGAAATAACAAGTGTTGACAAGGATGTGGAGAAAAGGGAATCCCAGTACACTGTTGGTGAGAATGTAAATTGGTGCAGCCACTGCTTGGAGAACAATATTGAGGTTCCTTAAAAAATTAAGAATAGAGCTACCATACTATCCAGCAATCCCACTCCTGGGTGTTTATCTGAAGAAAACAAAAACACTAATTGAAAAAGATACATGCATCCCAATGTTCACAGCAGCATTATTTATAATAACCAAGATATGGAAAGAACCCAAGTGCCCATAAACAGGTGAATGGATAAAGAAGATGTGATACACACACACACACAATGGAATATTACTCTGCCATAAAAAAAAGAAATCTTGCCACTTACAACAACATGGATGGACCTAGAAGGTATTATACTTAGTGAAATAAGTCAGACAGAGAAAGACAAATACTGTATGTTTTTACTCATATGTGGAATCTAAAAAACAAAATAAATGAGCAAATATAACAAAACAGAAACAGACTCACAGATACAGAGAACAAACTAGTGGCTACCAGAAAAGAGATGAGTGGGAGGGGGCAAAATAGATGAAGGGGATTAAGAGGTACAAACTACCAGTTATAAAACAAATAAGTTACAAGGATGTAATGTACAGAACAGGGAATATAGTCAACATTTTGTAATAACTTTGTATGTTATGTAATCTATAAAAATATTGAATCTCTATGTTTTACACCTAATATAATATTGTAAGTCAACTATACTTCAATAAAAAAGGGAAGAAGAAATTAAAGACTTTCTCAGGCAAACAAAAGCTGAGGCAATTCACCATCAGACCTATCCTTCAGGAAATGTTAAAAGATTTTTTTCAGACAGAAGGAAGATTACATAAGTCAGAAACTTGGATCTACAAAAAGAAGGGAAGAGTATTGTTTAAGGAATTAATGAAAGTATAATAAAATATTTAATTTTTCTTATTCTTGATTGATCTAAAAGATAACTGTTTAAAGCAATACTAGTAAAATAGTATTAGGAAATTACACATATGGATAAGTGAGTGAATGACAGCAACATCACAAGGAATGAGAGTGGGGATTGGAAACATATTGTTATAAGATGTCATTATCACATGTGAAGATTAATATTTTTATTGGAAGGTGTACATAAATTAGTGACAGGGTATATTGTAAATTCTAGAACAACAACTAAAAATTCTTAAAAAGGTATAATTGATACTCTAAGAGAACAGATAAAGTGGAATCATATAAAATGCTCAATTAAAACTGGAGAGGGCAGAAAAATAAGCCACAGGCAACCAGTAGAAAATCATTGCAAACATGGTTGATATCAATCTAAATGTATCAATAATCATGTTAAATATGAATGGTTTAAGCACATCAATTAGAAGACAGATGTTGCCAAAATGGTAACAAAACAAGACCTAACTACATTGTGTCTACAAGAAGGCCACATTAAACCAAAGTCTGTTCCATTAAAAGTAAAGGTGGGACTTCCCTGATGGAGCACTGGATAGGACTCTGCACTCCCAATGCAGGGGGCCCGGGTTCGATCCCTGGTTGGGGAACTAGATCCCACATGCATGCCACAACTAAGGGTTTGCATGCCACAACTAAGGAGCTGGCGAGCTGCAACTAAGAAGCCCACCTGCCGCAACTAAGACCCTACGCAACCAAATAAATAAATAAATAAATATTTAAAATAAAGTAAAAGTGTGAAGAAAGATATACTATGCTAGCCCTAATCAAAAGAAAACTGGAGTAGCTAAATTAATTTCAGACAAAACAGACTTGAGGACAAGGGACATTATTAGGAATAAAGGAGGGGGAAACTACATAATCACAGA
Source organism: Physeter macrocephalus (assembly GCF_002837175.3). Classification (NCBI taxonomy): domain Eukaryota; kingdom Metazoa; phylum Chordata; class Mammalia; order Artiodactyla; family Physeteridae; genus Physeter; species Physeter macrocephalus. Next base: position 70,026,416 of record NC_041224.1, on the reverse strand, counting down.
GGCCATTTCTCCAGGAAGATAAAATAATCCTATATGTGTTTGCACCTAACAACAGAGCATCAAAATATGTGAGGCAAAAAGTGATAAACCTGAAAAAGGAAATGGACCCATCTACTATTATAATTAAAGACTTCAAAGGTCGTCTTTCCAAAATTAATAGCTCAAATAGGCAGCAAATCAATAAGGATGCAGTTGGCCTGAACAGCACATTCAATCACCTTTACCTAACTGACATTTACAAATACTCTATCCAAGACAGCATGATATGCATTCTCCCCAAGCTCGCATGGAATATTCATCAACAAAGACCACATTTTGGGCCATAAAACATACATTAACAAATTACAGAAAAGTAGAAATCATACACAGTATGTTCTTAGACCACAAATGAATTAACCTAGAAATCAAAAACAGAAAGGTAGCTGAAAATCTCCAATTATTTGGAAACTAAACGATATACTTCTAAAAATATTTGGGTCAAAGAGGAACTCTCAAGTGTAATTAAAATATATTGAATGAAACAAAAGTGGAAACATAGCTTATCAAAATTTGTTGTATGCAATGAAAAGCAGTGCTTAGAGCAAAATTTATGGCATTAAATGGAAAAGAAGAAAGAAAAAAAATCAACAAGCTCTAGTATACCTTAGTATACTAGAGAGAAGAACAATTTAAGCCTAAAGCAAGCAGGAAAAAAAAGAAATAATAAAAATGAGAGAAGAAATAAATGAAATTAAAAACAGAAAAACAATAGAGAAAATTAACAAAACCTAAAGCTGATTCTTTGAAAAGATCACTAAAATTTATAAAACTGTCCCAATCTAACTAAGAAAAAAAGATATTGGACACAGTTTATCAATATCAGAAATGAAAGAAGGTTAATTCCTCCTGACTTCATGAACATGAAAAAAAATAAAGAATTACAATAAACAACCCTATACTTACAAATTTGAATATTTAGAAGAAAGGGATCAATTATTTGAAAGACACAACTATCAAAATGTATGCAAGAACAAACAGGTAACAAATAGGTAACAAATAGGTAAATAGGCCTATATCAATAAAAATAAACTCGTCCTACGAAGCCAGCATTACCCCAATATCAAAACAAGAAGACTGAATCCAACCATATATAAAAGCAAATATAAACCACGACCAAGTGGGATTTATCCCAGGTATGCAAGAATGCTCAATGTTCTAAAGTCAGACAAGTAATCCATCACATCAGCAGGCTGAAGAAAAAAAATCACACAATCCTATCATTAGATGCAGAAAAAGCATCTGACAAAATTTACACCCATTCATTTTAAAAAACCCTCGGAAAACTAGGAATAGAGAGAAACTTTCTCAATTTAATAAAGAATGTGGGGCTTCTCTGGTGGTGCGGTGGTTAAGAATCTGCCTGCCAATGCAAGGGACATAGGTTCGAGCCCTGGTCTGGGAAGATCCCACATGCCACAGAGCAACTAAGCCCGTGCACCACAACTACTGAGTCTGTGCTCGAGAGCCCACAGGCCACAACTACTGAAGCCCAAGCTCCTAGAGCCTGTGTTCTGCAACAAGAGAAGCCACCGCAATGAGAAGCCCACGCACCACAACGATGAGTAGCCCCTGCTTGCCGCAACTAGAGAAAGCCTGGGTGCAGCAACGAAGACCCAATGCAGCCAAAAATCAATCAATCAATCAATCAATTAATTTTAAAAAAAGAATATGCAGCAAATCCTACAGCTAACATCATACTTAGTGGTGAGAAACTGGATGCTTCCTCCTAAAATCAGGAACAAGGTAAGCATGTCCTCTTTTATCACTCCTAGTCCACATAATACTGGAAGTCCTAGCTAGTTCAGTAAGATAAGAACACGTATACAGATAGGAAGGGAAGAAATAAAACTGTCTCTATTAGTAAGTGACAATATTCTAGTAGAAAATTCCAAAGAATGCTCAAAAATATTCCTGAAGCAAGTACAGCAAGGTTGCAAGATATAAGGTTAATATACAAAAGCCAACTGCTTTCCTATATTCCAGCAATGAACTACTGAAATTAGAAATTAAAAAACAATATCATTTACAATAGCTCTGTAAAATAAAATACTTAAAAGTAACTCTAACAAAATATGTATGGGACTTTTATATAGAAAACTATAAAACATTGCTGAAAAATTCAAAGATGATCTAAATAAATAGTTATTTCATATTCATGGACTGGACAACTCAATATTGTCAATTTTTCCAAACTTGATCTACAGATTCAGTGGAATCCCAATCAAAATCCAAACAAGCTATTTTGTAGCTACCTACAAACTGATTCTAAAGTTTATATGAAAAGGCAGAAGAACCAGAATAGCAAACATGATACTAAAAAAAAACATCAGAAGAATGACACTACTGAACTTCAAGACTTACTACAAAGCTATAGTAATCAACACAGTGTGACATTATCGGTCAAAGAAAGGATACATGGATCAGTGCAATAGAACAGACCAACACAAATATAGTCAACTGACCTTTGACAAAGGAGCAAAGGCAATTCACAGGGAAATGATTTTTTTTCAACAAATGATGCTGGAACCACTGAACATTCACATGCAAAAAAGAAAATTGACACACACAGACCATACACCAACATTAAATAAAGATGGATCATGGACCTAAATGTAAAATGTAAAACTATAAAACTTCAAGAAGAAAACATAGACTTAAATCTATGTGACCTACAGTTTGGTGATGTATTTAGATATAATACCAAATGTATGATCTCTAAGAGAAAAACAAATGCCAAGTTAGACTTTATTAAAGTTAAAAAATTCTGCTCTGCAAAAGACACTGACATGAGAATGAAAAGACAAGCCTCACACTGACAGTAAATATTTGCAAAACATATCATATAAAGTACTTCTATCCAAAATATACAAAGAACTCTTAAAACTCAACAATAAGAAAAGAATCAGTTTAAAAATGGGCAAAAGATGTGAACAAACATGTCACCAAAGAAGATAAACAGGTAGCAAATAGCAAGTGAAACGATGCCCCACATTATTTTCCATTAGGGAACTGAAAATTAAAGCAACAATTAAATCTCTCCACACCTATGAGAGTGCCTAATATACAGCAAATACCAAGTGCTGGCAAGGATTCAGGAAAGTGGGACTCTCATACATTGCTGGTGGTTATGAAAATGTGTAAACACTCTGGAAAACTGTTTTTAGGGTTCCTATAACGATAAACAAGTTTACCAAAAGTATGTACTCCAACGTATTTACTCACCTGATTTGAAAACTTGTCCATACAAAGCTCTGCATGCAACTGTTTGTAGAACACCTATTCACAACTGCCCAAACAAGAAACCTTCAATGGATGAATAAACAAAATGCAGTACAAATAATGGGATAGCATCCAACAATAAAAAGAACTATCGATAAACATGGGTGAATCTCAAAGGCATAATGGAGAATGAATAAAGTCAGTTTCAAAATGCTGCATATTGCATAATTCTATGTGTATAACATTCTCGAAAAGACAAAACTACAGCAATGGAGAATATATCAGTGGTTGCCATATGTCAGAACATATTAGGGTTTGGGGAGGGTGTGGCTATAGAAGGGCAACAAGAGGGAGTCCTTGGGATGATGTATCCTAATTGTACTAGTGGTTACACGCATCCAAACTGGTGTTTGAAAACTCACAGGGCTGTATATCCAAAAAAATAAAGTCAATTTTACTGTATATTAATTTAAGAAGTCAAATAAATTACTAAAAATGATATATATTTAGTAATTAACAGATATGTGTGCATAATGTTAAAAACCAAGCACGAAGTCCTAAACTAAGAGTGAAACGATTGTCAAGAAATGCATGAGGATGGCATTAGTAACTTGTAATATAACATTATTTGGAAGGGGGGGCGTGGTTACAACGAGAGGGTGATGTGAGGGTAGGCAGAAGGCAGCGGGCCGGCCTTGGCATCAGAGAGAGGAGCCGTCCGAAGTTGTGGTGTGAAAATACTTTTAAGAGGAAGGCAAGAAATGGGGAAAGGTCAGAGAACCGGTTGAAGAGGCAAAGGGAGCAGCTTCAGATGAGATGTGATGCACTGGCCCCGAAGCAGGTGTCGGGAATGGAGCCGAGACAGGATGGGTGGGAGAAAGTTTGGGATGCTGAGGAAGAAAGCGTGAGCAGAAAGCAAGAAATGATGAAGGTGGGCGCAGACAGTGCGAGGCAGGCAGACGGGCAAAGGAAGGTTATTTAAGCAGCGTCTCCTGCAGTCCCAGAGGCAGGTGCCAAGGGGCACCTGGAAGAGCTAGGGCGGGCGCGGGGACGCGGGCGAGGGGCGCCCCGCGCTCTCCCCGGAGTCCCGGTCTCTGCTCGAGCGGTTGCTGCGAGCACGCGCGCTCGGAGCCGGCCGGCAGGGCGGGGGCGGGGTGCGCGCACGTCCACGCGGGGAGGGGGCGGGGCGCGGCTTCGGCCGGTGACGTCAGGGGGCGCGCGCGGCCGCGGGCGGAGCGGAGGGGCGCGAGGGGCGGAGCGGAGCGCGGGAGGAGGCGGGGGTGGAGAGGCCCCCGGACCGCGAGCGGCAGCTGGGGAGGGGGCCGCGGAGCCGGAGCGCGAGAAACAGCTGATCCGATTTTCCTTAAAGCGAGAGAAAATGGAAGTCGGGTAGCGGCGACTGAGGCGCTGCGGGCTGGCCGAGCGGAGCGGCACGGCGCGGCAGGTGAGACGCCGCTGGCCGCGGTGCTGCCGGCGGCGGTGGGGCCGGGGCCGCGGTCCGGGTAGGTGCGCGGTCTGTCCCAGCGCGGCGCCGGATGCCTCCGCGGCTTTGCGGCGGAGCAGGTGGGCGCAGAGGCCGGGCAGCCCCCGACCGGGCCGCGAGGGCTCGGGGGTCGCGGGCTCGGCACGGGGCTCGCCGGCGCGTCTGCATTGCGGGCTCGGCTCTGGACCCCGCGGGCGCCGCGGCCACCGACTCCGGCCCGGCGCGGGTCTCGGGGCAGGGCGCGGCGCTCTCGCTGGGTCGCCGACGGTGTCTCCTCCGGGCCCCTGAGCCATATGCACTGGAACGTGATGACGGGCGCGGGGACACCGGCCCCTCGGTCCGTGTGGGCGCGCCGGAGTCCCGGGGCGCCAGCGGACGCCCGGGCATGGCCCGGCAGCAGCGCGTGAGGCCGCCGGCCGGTTGCCCCGGCTGCGTGGGCCACCGCGGCCCGGTACGCTGCTCGCTCGTTCCGCTGGGTCTGTCTGGACAGCGGGCGAACCGTTAATGCAATCTGGCTGTGAACCCGGAGGCCTTTCCTGTTATCTTCTCACTGGAGGGGGGGAGATCGCATCTGCTGTGCTCTAAGTGCTCCTTTAAATTCGGGAGATGTCAGTGATGTCATCATTAACAAAAACTTTCCTTCATTGGACACAACCACCCAAGTGCACCCTCCTCCCGTGCAGCTCTTGCAGCCTTTTGAGACTCTGCCACAAAATAGATTTCCCTCTGCTCTGTGAACTCGCCAGCCTTACACAGGTGAAAACGGTTTTTATTTTTATTTCTTGGCTTGAGAATGAATAGATTCGAGAGTGCCTGGAGGGAAACTTGTTAGATCCCCACGGATCTGGGAATCACTTCATCCACATCACAAGGATCCAGGGGAAAGTCATGCATGACACTTAAGTGGTTATTGCCTGGCTTTATCTTTATGATTGAAAGTGAGCCATGAGATGAAAAATTTTAAAAGACATTATATTCGAGGTGGCAGATGATGTGTTCAGGAAAAGGTAGACAGTGTGGCCTAGATCTTCAAGGGCCTTGATTGCTTCAGGAAAATCTGCGGGTCTTCTTCCTCTCCATCACCTCCTCCCTGCCTCCCTCCCCCCCAACTAGGATGGACCTGGGAGCAGCTTGCCCTGGAGAAAGGGGTGACAGCTTCTCTGGGGCCCTCCCCGCCTTTCCTTTCCTTACCGTAGCAGCTGTGTGGCCCACCAGGTTGAAGGCCAGCTTAACATCTGAAGAGGGTTGAGAGTGCAGAGGCTGGGACCTACCTGTACGGCACACAAAGTTCTGGGGAAATTTCTCCTCCTAAATTCGAGCAGCGTGCCAGCCTTATTGTGTGTGTGAGTATTCCATTAGTACTGACTGTGATGAGAACAGAAGTAAGCAAGTTCCCAAGACAGTCTGTATATCTACTTAAGCCTATCAAAAGGATATTCAGTAAGGGACAAAAATATTGACATTCGTGTATTTAATAATTAATGACTCTTCCTCATTGGTTCAAAGAAGCATCCTTATGTTATTAGTGTGGTCATATTGGGTCTGTAAGGAATTTAATACCACAGGCCATGCAAAAGTTTGAGTCTGGTCAGGAAGATAAGCTTTCAAAAACCCTGGATTGGTGGGAAGAAAACGGGAAAGCAGGGCTTCACCTTAGGCCTTGGCATTCAGGGTGGCAGTAGATGGAAACCATTGCATTATGGAGTCTTGCCTTGTGTGGGTCTCAGCCTGAGTCCTGTGTGGAGGCCCTCAGCCCTGGTGGAGGCCAGCAAGAAAGTCACCAAAAAGCTGAACTGTCTGTTCTCCCCTTGTGGAGAAGGGGAGGGGCATGTCCCTCTGAAGCAGCCGTGTGTGCATGGCCTGTCACCTCCTGAAGGTGCCAGATTTATTCACAGTGGCAAGGCTGCATGAGACAGGAAGACTTGTAGCATAATTGTCTCCAAATGTGCGTCTTTTCGTCTTTTCAGCGACTTTGCCCCTGCTGCATAACAGTTGCTACTTGTCCTCTTAAGTCATTGCCGAGATTTTTTCTGTAATTGAAGTAGCGTCAATCCTATGAAAATTGGTTTTTAAGGCTCTGAGCTATGAACTCTGGCCACATATCCTTTTCACTTGTAGACCTGTGAAAGTATTCATTATAGTGTTTCTGATTTAACTCACTGTAGTACTCGTGAAAATACAAATTCAAGTGTTCTCACTAAATCTTGAGATAGTAACCACTGATTTCCTAAAACATTTCAAAAACCCTTACTTTAAAGCCTTTTCATCCCCTTTTAATGGTTAAAACATCACATTTTCTGATTCTGGGAAGCCGAAATTGCCTTGGCTTTTCTTTTTGTTCCCTTTGGGTGTTAAGGTCATTTAATTCCTGTCTTAGGCCCAGAGAATAAAGGCTGAGTCAGCTCCCGAGGGGCCAGCAGGGGGCGTGCTAAATGCATCTTGGCGGTCCTCTACCTGAGCCACCTTGGGAAAGGATGAAGGATCCCCAAACTGGGGGTCTGTGCGTGTGTGTCCCGCGTCTCCGTATGCCCATTGCCCAAGGAATGGACACAGAAGGAAGCACATGCTTTGAATAGCCAGAGGTTGTGGCTTCCAGAATGGGTCTCTCTCCGTGGGGCAGAGAGATTGCTTTACTGGCTCCATGTCTTTGGAGAGTGATGGTTGGTCCTAGTCGGAAGATTCAATGCCTCCTCAGACCACAGAAGGGAGAGTGTTGGCTTGGGGAGCAGCGACTTGGCCTCATGGAACTCCTGCCTACATCTTGGTCCTGGTGAGGGTGTGATGGTGCCGGCCAGGATAGCCAGTGGAAATGCCCACATCCCCCAATAATGCTTTCTTTTGGGTTTGACAGCTACTGACTTAAACCCCGGGACTCTGTCAGTGGCACCTCCCAGGGGGTTTATTTGCCTGCCTTGCCAGGGTTATTGGCCTCAGGGTTTCTCTGATGGAGAAAAGCAAATGTTTAATCCCTCTGTGTGTCTTTACCTGAAGAAAATGAAAACGGGAGAAAAGAGGCAACTGTGCTTTTCACTTAAATGTGCTTAATCTGATTTTAAGTGTGTGCCATGTTATTCATCAGAAAGTTCCTAGTGTGTCTAGAGAGGTGAGCTCATGCGGGGAGGGTTGTCTTGCCAAGGTGAGGGGGGAGGTGTGTGTGTCCCAGGGCTTGGATGACCATCTAGGGGTCTAGTTAAGGTGTCCTCCCCAGGTTCCTTGTGGAGCCCAGATGCTGAAGGGAGAGATCACACCTTGAAGGGAATAAGTCTTCTACTAGACAACTGTCCAAATGCTATGACTGGATATTTCTTTATACTTCTTATTCTGTTGAAAATGCATGTAAATCAAACTATTGATTTCAAAGGGGCAAATGGAAATTGTTTTCCAGCTTTGTGCCTCTCTTGGAGCACTTTAAATGGCTACAGGGGAAGTGCCACTCAATTAAAAGATGGGAGGTACCTTATCCTTTTGGAAGCTGTCCATCCCTGAGGAGGAACACAGAATATCCTACTCAGAGGGAATCCTGAGATCCATAGGCATTTGAAAGGAAACAAAACATGCTGGTTCCTTTTTATAGTATATCTAATTTGAAAATATTTTACCCTTGAAACTTGGAAGCAGAGTTTCATTTGCCCTTGGCAGACTGCTGCATCCCCCAAGCAGTCTGTGTGTCAGACCAAGAAAAAGATGACATTAACACAGATGTGACAGATGTGACAGAGCAGGCCAGGAAGGAACTGCCTTCTCTACTCTTTGGGGATGGAGTTCCTTACCATTCATAGTAACAGAATGGGTATATGGGTTGAAAACAAGTCTTTCAAATTCTGAAAATGAGACAGGGGCTGATGCTGCTCTATTACCTGCCCATGTTGTCGAGGTGTGTTTAGCTGGCTGGTTTACACACAGTATCTCGTGGTAGGAGGGAGGGCTATGGTAAAGACTGGGATTAAGAGGAAGTAGACCCTGCATTTCCTCCTGCATTGGCCACAGCCAGCCACCCTGGACGTGGCATGGCCCTGTCATGCTCTAGGCCACTCGTGAGAAAAGGAGAAAGTTAACCTCCCATGTCTCGAAGGCCTTATCTAGTAAAATTGCAGGATCCCACAAACCCCTAGTGCTTGCTATTAGATTTCTGCTATCCACCATCTCACATTCTGAGAAGTCAAATGTACATTCATGCTAATGCAAGTTCTAAATACATCTCTCTTGCTTTAAGTAGATAAGTCTAAAGTAAACTCATTTTCTGGGTTTGAACTTGAGTTTCTCCTTGCAAAGAACTATTTTCTGTTTGAGCTTAGTTTATTCTTCCATAGTTTTCCTTATAAGTGTGATGGATATTTGATGTCTGAGTGAATATGCATGCATAAGATGCAGTATTAACTTTTAGGAAGTTTAAAAGGAGACCACTGAAATTCATTTTCTTTTCTGCTCGGTGTTTCATTCAATTGTTTTATTAGATCAGCAGAGTTTCACATGATGCTAGGGATGGGTGTGAACAGACCGCCAAACCCATCCCTCTGTGAGATTCAGTTTCTCAGTTACTGAGGTGAGTTTAGGAGTGGGTGTCCTGGTGCTGCCCCTGCCACCTTGAGCCTTGCTACCGCTGTGAAGACTCCAGCTTTGCTGCCCCTGGGGCTGACACACCCGTGATTTACCCAGATTATCTCTGTGGTTCCATTTTAAAATTGTCTATGACATGGGGCTCCCCTGGATATTTTTTAAAATATTTATTTATTTATTTATTTATGGCGTGCCGGGTCTTAGTTGCAGCACGCGGGATCTTTGTTGTGGCATGCAGGCTCTTTTTTAGTATTGGCATGTGGTCTTCTTAGTTGCGGCATGCCTGCAGGATCCCCGACCAGGGATCGAACCCGGGCCCCCTGCATTGGGAGCACAGCGTTTTACCCACTGGACCACCAGGGAAGTCCCCCTCCCCTGGATATTATAGGAAGCTTGGAGCTGGCCTGGCATGTCTGGACTGTGGAGGAGACCACATGATGGACTGTGTCCTGGGATGTGATGTGCCTCCTGCCCCGAAGGCCACCCCACGTCCCAAGACTGAGTCAGTACCTATTCATATTGGGTGTCCAAAGACCACGTTCCATTCCATTTCCCCACAGTTCCTGTAATGATTATTTGAAGCTTGGAGAATATGTGTATTATTGAAATATGGGGCAACGCATTTGCATGTGTAGTTTTTCATGCCTTTAAAAAAAATTATTGAACATCCAAGGTATGTATCGTTCACTTTTTCTTTTTATTTTTTTAATTGAAGTATAATTGATTTACAATGTTGTGTTAATTACTGCTGTACAGCAAAGTGATTCAATTATACATAGATATGTATATATACATTCTTTTTTTTAATATTCTTTTCCATTATGGTTTATCATAGGATATTGAATATAGTTCCCGTGCTGTACAGTAGAACCTTGTTTTTTATCCATTCTATATATAATAGTTTGCATCTGCTAACCCAACCTACCACTCCATCCCTCCCTCAACCCTCCCCCTTGGCAACCACCAGCCTGTTCTCTATGTACGTGATTCCATTTCTCTTCCATAGATAGGTTCATTTGTGTCATATCTTAGATTCCATGTATAAGGGATAATCATATGGTATTTGTCTTTCTCTTTCTGACTTACTTCATTTAGTGTGATAATCTCTAGTTGCACACTTTTTCTTTCTAAAATGTATTAATTGGAGTGTGTTTTACCGGTCTTTTAAATAATATCATGCTGTCTCTTGAAAGAATCATCCCTGAACAGAAAAAAAAAATGGACGAGTTGCCAGCCAACTTGGACAGGGTGAACAGCTGTGTGACCCTGGCACAGTCCCAGGTGGCCTCCCAAGAGGAGAATCTCTGCTCTGGCTTCGCGTAGGTTTGCGGGGAGGAGCAGGTGAGAGAGTGTGCAGTGAGTCCTTCAATTCTAAAGAGATCAGTCGTTCCAATAAAAGGAACTGGAGGGAGTGTGCCCACCTCATTTACCACGAGCCCATTTCTCTCCCTTAGTTTTCTCAGTTGATGGATTTACAGTTTGCCCTTGATTTCAAGTCCTAGCATCAGTGAACTTGCTTTAACTTTTTTTGTTGAGGAAGAAGGAGGCATGGGTAAGAAGGATGGAGGGCCTTCTTTGGCCTAGTGATTCTTGTTGTTTATCTGGAATTGTCAGCCAGTTCTGTTAAAACAGGCTAAAGGAAGTTCCTCCAAGTCAGAGTAGATGCCAGACCCCCTGAGAATTGGGCTGCATCTCCTACCTCTTGGGTGCTGCCGGGCATATGACTAGCAGGCCCCCCAGGGCTCATCGGATGGATCATTATAGAACACACTTTCTTACTCTTGGAGTTGATGAAAGATTAGTCTTTTACATGGAGAACTAGAGGGTGAAGAAGAGGAAAGAGAAAAGGATTCCAAAGGTGGGGTCCTGCCAGTCCCATGTCAGTTAGGGTCAGTGACTGTGGCCTGAGGCCCCGCCAGCATGGACGGTCTTGGCATTTACCCTTGGGAGAGGTGTTGGCCAGCCTGGTGTCCGCACCACTCTCCCCACCCTGAGCGAACCCCCTGGCAGGACCTGCTGCTGTTCTTGGAGCAGGTGAGACCAAGGGCCATCCCTTGTCATCAGTGTTAAATGTGGTGCAGGGCAGAGAAGTCTCTGTGCCTCCTGACGGACGACGCAGGCCCCACGGGAGGAAGTGGCTCTTTTGCAAGCCCTGTCCCTTATTAGGTCACGTGAAAGCTCTGTGGCTGACTGTTTAATATGGTACCATGGCTGCGCAGTTTTTGGTAGGCAAATTGAAAGGGCGCACTGGATCTCTTGGGAGCCTGTGGCCTGGACTTGCAGGGATGGGTTGCACTTCGTATCCACGTCTCTTGATTATTCTGTTTGTACAGGCTGTCTGGTCTGAGGTGCTGTGAACTGGGCCCTAAAGGCCCTCTAGTTCGAAGTGGCTGGTGGACTCCAGTTGTCAGGCCTGCCGTGAGAGGTCAGCCTCCATCTCCCTGGGGGCATCTGCCCTCACTGGCCGAGGCTGACAGCGTTTCCTAAGGTTTCTTCCACCCAAGTTCACTTACTCCATGAACAGTCTGGAAGGCGCTGTGTTCAGAAATGCATTATCACATTATCGTGTAATGCTTCTGGGGCTCTGGAGGGGTGATACAGGCAAGAAATTCCACTGCTTCATGTTAGGGGTTTGTTACAAGATGCTGTATTGCTGCATTTAAATTAGGAGCTACTGTGGAGGTTGCAGACACCACAATAAAGCGAGTCACATGAATTTTTTTGGTTTCCCAGTGCATATAAAAGTTATGTTTACACCATCCTGTAGTCTATTAAGTGTACAATAGCATTATGTCTAAAAAATACATATACCTTAATTTGAAAATACTTTGTGGCTAAAAATTGCTAACCATCATCTGACAATGCAGGGTTGCCACAAACCTTCAGGTTGTAAAAAATGCAGCATCTGCGAAGCGCAGTGAAGCAAAGTGCAATGAAAGGAGGTCTGCCTGTACTAGTCCGTGGGGTGACCGGAGGTCCAGGCGGGAAACGTGGCTGTGGCCATGGAGGAGCATCTGTGTGTGGCCCCTGTGGGCTGAAGGCCGGGCTGGGCCTGCTGGGGGAGACTTCCAGCCTCTGGCCCAGGTCCCCACCTTTGGCACCTTTCTAGTCCTCTGTTTCACAGGTGAGGTGGAGACAGATAGCTACCTGACCTCGGATGTCTCATTCAAGTCCATGATTCTGTGCCCAGTAATTCCCTCCTTCTCTCCAAGTGCTGACTAATCTGGGGAAAGAAAGCCCCACTCATTGCTGGGAGAGAACAGCTAGGGAAAATTAGGCATCTCTTAAAAATATTTGTATCCATTTCTCAAGCTGAGGAGAATACAGAGTATTTTAAGAAGAATTTATAATTAGAAATGGATTGTATGGTCAGCATCCCTCCTTCTGACCATGAGGCTGCGAGGAGAAGGCTGTGCTGTGGCCCCGTGTTCAGAACAGGCTCTCCACACGTGTTTGTGAAATGCAGTTACTAGTCCTGTGGGAATTAAAATTAGAAATTTAATTATTCTTTCTAGAATTGTTTAGCTCCCATGAGTTCAAAAGTGTTATGGTTGAGAATGTGGCTCATGTCAGATCTGATACATTTTCAAACTTGAGCCCCCAGTTTGGCAGCGTGCAAAATAAAGCAAGCCTGGATTATTTACCGATTCACCATGATGTGACACACCACAGAGTGTCCGTTCTCTGGGGAGGTGTAGTTTCACCTCCTCCGTATATGTGTTGCAGACACTGTATGCAGTCTTAGGGAATGTTAGCTACATCTATTTGATAAGGCAAGTGACTGTATTCCGGATTTTTAAAAACCCTCCTCCCCACCTCCCCTTTCCCCATCTGGGGTTGTGGAGGGGCCTGGAAGAAAGAAGCAGTCTGCATCATCCACACTCAGCCGGGGCTTGGGACCCCTGGGGCTAATGCTTCCTCTAGGCCTCCCTTTGCACCCTGACGACTGTGCGGCCCACTCTGGCCCCCTGACCAGCACTGCCCTCCTGCTCCCTGCCACGCCTCTCTCCTGGGCTCGTCCCCCTGCTCTGGAGAGTCCTCAGGGGGCTGCTGGACCCCTCAAACCTCACCCTTGAGCAAGATCCCTTCCCACCTGCCTCCCTGTTATTTCAGTTTGGCAAGAGGATAAGATCTACCCGACTTCGCCTAACAGAGCAGAACCATGACGCCGTGACGGACAGGTATTGAGTGGGAAAATGCTGCTTTCTGGATAAAGTACTGCTAGGAAATTTTTTTCTTTTAAGTAATTAACTAACCTTCTCTGTCAGTGTCCCCTCTCGGTATTCTCTCTGCTGCAAAAGTTGCCCAAGAAGGAACCGAACCACTGTACCCGTGATGATAAAAGTGGGGGTTCACGATTCAACACTGCTGCCTCAGCAAAGCAGCCCTTTATGAGAGTGGAAGGTCTGTGGTCCTTCCCCCGCCCGCCCAAGCTCTGGATGAGGCCAGGTGTGGGTCCCTAGAGGGAGCTGAGGGTGGGCATTACTGAGAACAGGCTTGCAATCAGTATTTACCCTCTGGGTAAGGCGATGCCCAGGGCACCAGAGAGAGGGAGAGTCTAGTGTTTGAGGGTGTGTTTGGAGGAGTCTGGAGACCCAGACCCCTCTTCCTCAACCCCGAAGTGTGCATTCTTCCTGTCATACTCTTCCTAACAGGGAGGAAGAGAGAAGCAGAGACATTTTCTGAGCAGGAGGGCGTGTTGGCCATCCACTCCCCAGCGTGATGGAACAACCTGTCTAAATTCACAGAGCTGCCAAGCCTGCAGCATGGAAGACCAAGTTCCTCATGTTCTTCCGATCAGTTCATTGTGTTGCCCAAGAGATGGGCAGTGACGTTTTGCCCCGAATTCCTGGTGGTATTCGTGGACCAGTGGGCAAAGGCATGAGAAAGCACCTCTTGTATGGACGTTTGGTCGCCCCAGCAGCAGACCTTCCCCGAGGGTCCCGGGTGCTGGCCCAGGCTGAGTCTGAGTGACATAAGGAAAACTGGGGCGCTGCATGATCTCTGGGCAGCTACCAGGCTGGAGAGGAGTCCGCACGTGAGGCATCACGTCGGCGGAGCACAGCCAGGCAGGAGCCACGCTTCCTCCATGGTGGACAGGTGGGGTGGGGGCCTCCACGTCCGAGGCACATTCTCCAGGGAGGCAGAGCCCTTCACAAGTCCAGGTTGGGTTTCTTCATCTAGATATCAGGCTGTACTTTGTAAATTAAGACTATACAAATGTAAGAAACTGTTTTGAGGTTTTTGTTGTTGTTGTTATTATAGTTACTTTTCAGAAGCAAGAATAAAAACCTGGAGGAAATGTAGAAAGAGCCTAAGTCATTTGGAGACATGTAGAATTTGCATGAAGCTGTTAGGTGGTTCACAGTGGTTCACAGAGGAGAACGGCCCCCAGACGTTCGCTGCTAGCCCAGGAGGCTAGAGCTAGACTCATGGGCTGTACACAGGCAGGGCTCAGCCATAGTCAGGCTGTGGGACTTTTCAGAGGGACTCAGGAGGTCTGAGGCTGTGTGCCCATTCCCTAGGGCTGTGCCATATCCTCCCCAGTGTGTTTCCAGGCACTTCGCCCAGGTTAGCCCATGAGTGTCTGCTGGATGGACCCCCACATTCAGGGCACTGAGTGGAGCGGGTCCAGGTCAGGCCCCTGCTCTGACCACCTGCTGGCCTTGCACTTGCTCTGCCCAGCCACTCCCTGCATCCCCAACATGTTCTGCTTTCCAGAGAGTCCATAGGGGAGGTTGTAGGCACCCAAGTGCCTGCAGAGGAGCCCCTGAGTGCCCAGGCCAGTGGGGGGTGGGACACTGCCATCCCTGGGCCTCCTGGGGGCATGGGTGTGGGAGAGGCTGTGCTTTGGGGCCAGACACACTGTGTTCTGTTTCTATGGTGCTGCCTCCTGCTGTGCGTCCCTGGCTGGGCCAGGTCATCCCCCAGCCTCTGCGTCCCTGCAGGTGACAGCAGGTCCAGGGGTACCTGTCAGCTCTCTGCAGCTTCTCTCCAGGCTCCTCTTCCCTCAGGACGGAGCCCTAACCAACTGGACGTTCATTCCTTTTCAGCAGGGTTGGGAAGAGACCTGCCCCATCGCTGGGGACCTTGGGGAGGTGTCTCACTGCCCTGAGCCTCCGTTCCCACGTCTGGAATGAGGGGGAACCTCATTCCATTTGCGGGGTTGTTTTGAGGACCACAGAGGCTGGTGGACAGGTGCTTGTGTTGAGATGAGAGAGAGGTCACCCTGGAAACAGAGGAGACCCTTTGAGAGCTCCAGAGCGAGTCACACCAGCACCATCTTCCTGAGTTTGTGGGATGTTCTGGGATACAGAACAGCCTGGAGCAGGAGAGGGCAGTCTGGACCCTTTGGACCTTCATCGGAATTCACTGTACATTTTCCTTTTTAGGGAGCAAACCGCAGGATCCTTCAAACCTTTGTCCAGTATATGTCATCGATGTTCATTTTTTAATAGACTATTGATGAGTTTAATTGATGTGTGGGGGGAGGGGGAGGGGAGGTAGGAGAACCTGTTTGTCTGCACTTTGCTCTTGGTGTTTTGAGCATAAACCATTTGTTTTGAGGGATACTTTTTGTAAAACACATTCCATAAGAAATACTGAAATCTAGAAAGACAAAACTAATACAGAACTTGCCACATCCTGTCCCCAGCCCTACAGAAAGGTGGGAGGGCAGGTATTACTCCATAGAAATAGGGGCATACTAGTTTTTGCCCTTTCTCCTTTGCTTATTCAATTTTCTTAAAAAATGAGACGGCCAGTATGTGCACAGGCTAACAGAATTCAAGTAAAACAAGAATATATAGTAAAATGTGAGTCATTTTCTTCTGCCAGGCCCAGTCCCTCTCTCAAGAGGCCCTGCTGTTAATTGCTCCTCTGTACCTTTCTAGAAATGTTCTGTGGATGCCCAAGAATGTATCTTTTCTTTTTTCATGTTTAAACACATAGGAACATACAGTGTCCATTGTTCTCCAGTTTCCTTTATTCTCACTTAATCAGGTTGGAGATGATTACATTTTTTAGACTGTCGTATGTGCTATTTAAAATGAAATGTACTCCATTGTATATATGTGCCACATCTTCTTTATCCATTCATCTGTCGATGGACACTTAGGTTGCTTCCATGTCCTGGCTATTGTAAATAGAGCTGCAGCGAACATTTTGGTACATGACTCTTTTTGAATTATGGTTTTCTCAGGGTATATGCCCAGTAGTGGGATTGCTGGGTCGTATGGTAGTTCTAGTTTTAGTTTTTTAAGGAACCTCCATACTGTTCTCCATAGTGGCTATA
>NC_041224.1:69968830-70009679 GCF_002837175.3 Physeter macrocephalus | reverse complement strand
CGGCATTTACTGTTTGTAGATTTTTTGATGATGGCCATTCTGACTGGTGTGAGATGATATCTCATTGTAGTTTTGATTTGCATTTTTCTAATGATTAATTATGTTGAGCATTCTTTCATGTGTTTGTTGGCAATCTGTATATCTTCTTTGGAGAAATGTCTGTTTAGGTCTTCTGCCCATTTTTGGATTGGGATGTTTGTTTTTTTGATATTGAGCTGGAATATTACTCAGCCATAAAAAGAAACGAAATTGAGTTATTTGTAGTGAGGTGGATGGACCTAGAGTCTGTCATACAGAATGAAGTAAGTCAGAAAGAGAAAAACAAATACAAAAACAAATAGGCTAACACATATATATGGGATCTAAAAAAAAAAAAATTGGTCATGAAGAACCTAGGGGTAAGATGGGAATAAAGACACAGACCTACTAGAGAATGGACTTGAGGATACCGGAAGGGGGAAGGGTAAGCTGGGACAAAGTGAGAGAGTGGCATGGACATATATACACTACCAAACGTAAAATAGATAGCTAGTGGGAAGCAGCTGCATAGCACAGGGAGATCAGCTTGGTGCTTTGTCACCACCTAGAGGGGTGGGATAGGGAGGGTGGGAGGGAGGGAGACGTAAGAGGGAAGAGATATGGGGACATATGTATATGTATAACTGATTCACTTTGTTATGAAGCAGAAACTAACACACCATTGTAAAGCAATTATACTCCAATAAAGATGTTAAAAAATAAAATAAAATGTACTCATTTAAATTTAATTTAATTTAATAATGAAGGATTTGCTGAATTTAAGCTTAGTGTCTTCTATCTTGGAGTTTCCAGCATGTTCCTTCCCTGGGCTGGGTGGGCCAGCCAGTGGTAAACATAGTCCCAGAGTACACAGTGGCCGGCCCCTCCCAGGTGGCAGTTCCTGCAGTAGGGCTGGCCCATGAGCAGGAAGTAGTGCCCCTCTGTCCACTCCCTGCCATGTGGGTTAGGCAGGTGCCCAGGAGGAAGAATTGACTGGGGAGAAGTTATAGTCTCCATTCAATCCCTGTAAAGTTAGGGGGAAACTATGAAATATGTTTGCCAGCTGCCTTGAGTGATATCAGTTCAGTTCTGCCTTGAAAGATGACTAAAGTGCATGCCCACCCTTCTTTCCCCCACCCTCCCATTCCTCCTGTCTTGTTGTTTATGTCACCATTGCTTACATGGTCTAGACACATACTATTTGCCCTCTTGTAGGTAACCTCATTTTCCAGTTACATGGTCTTCGTGCTACATTTAGATGGATTCCAGGATCACACAGTACTGGTCCTTTATCTGTAATTTTAGAGGAATTCTCAAGGCCTTTCTTTCAATTCCTCTTTCAGTTCTTGGAGTTCATGATAGAGTTTGTTGGTCATGATCCCCTGCTCTCCTCTCGAATGGCTTATGACTCCCAGTGGAGAATCTTTGCAAGCTTCAAAATATCTCTTGCCTGAGTATAAAACTCTTGAGTCATACTCTTTCCTTTAAAACTTTATAGAAATATTTATGTCTTTTAGCATTGAGCATTATTGTGAAGATATTTGAGCTCAGCCTGTCTTCTGCCTGGATGTTCATATGATTCTTTTGATTCAGTAACTTCTCCAGGCTGTTTCTGTATGCTCATCTTCTGTATCACTTTCTTTTAAACCGAACACAATATACCCTATCATCTGACAGAGACAAGTCACTTTATCTATGTAGCATTTCTTCTGGGTCTTATATCTGTCATCTCTTTGATAAACTTGATATTTCACATGCTTTGCCATTTCATTTGCTTGTGTCTTTGTTTGGTTGATTGTGTTTATTCTATTTTTTAATGGCTTATAATGTGGTCATCATCCCTAGCCCATTTATTTTCTTTTTCTCCATTTCTTTCCCAAGCTCTTCTTCTCCTTCTGTTGGTTTATAATCTCTCCTTTGATTTTTAAAAAATCTTTTTAGGAGAGTGTGGTAGGCAGAGTAAAGGCCCCTCAAAGATATCAATATCCCGATGTCCAGAACCTGTGAATATGTTGGGAGAATTGGAATTGAAAAAAGTAAAATTGAATATGGAGTGAAGGTTGCTAACCAGCTGACCTCAAAGTAGAGGGATTATCCTGGGTTATCCTGAGTGGACCCAGTGTAATCAGAGGGTCCATGAAAGTGGAAGAGGGAGGACCAGAGAGGCATCAGCACGCGAAAGACTGGTACTGATGTTGTTGGCAGCAGGAAGCCATGAGCCAACGCATGTGTGTGCCCTCCAGACTGGACATGGCAAGGAAAAAGGGGCTTCCTGCGGGTGGCTGGAATCATGACTCCCGAAGACATTCATGTCCCAATCCCCAGAACCTGGGAATATGTTATTTTATATGGAAAAGGAGACTTTGCAGATGTAATTAAGTTAAGAATCTTGAGATGGGGAGATTGACCTGAATTATCCATTGTGGGCCTGATGTAACCCCAAGGGAGGCAGGAGGGGCAAAGTCAGAGCAGACCTGACGCTGGAAGCAGAGGTCGGGGGATGCGGTTCCTGGAAGGGGACCACCGGCCGAGGAACGAGAGCAGCCCCTAGAAACTGTAAAAGGCAGGGGCACATTCCCCCCGGAGCCTCCAGAAGGAACACCATCCTGCAATACTTTGGTTTTAGCCCAGTGAGACCCATTTCAGAGGTCTAACCTCTAGAACTGTAGGATGATACATTTCTCTTGTTTTAAGCCACCAGGTTTGTTGTGAATTGTTGCAGTAATAATACGGAGCTTACAGAGACTGTGAGGAGTATGTTACTAAAGAAGCTCTTCTCCTATTTCCTTATGAGGCTTTCCTCTGGGTCTGCATGTGCTTACCCTCCTCCCCCACCCTATTTCTGTGTCTGATTCCAGAGCTGGTCACTTGGTGACTTTAGTCAATTCTTTGCTGAAGAATAGGATGGGGGTGCACTTCATTTCAAGTTTGTGGTCTGGAATACACACACTCTCTCCAAATACATTTCCTTTGCCCAGCCGGAGGGCTGCATTCCCCAGATCTTCATGTATAAATTGGGCGTTGTTCCTAGCAGGTCTTTGTGCTCCTATCCCGTGTTTGCTGCCTGTTTCTCTCTGTGTATGAGGCCAAGTCCACAGGCCACGGTCTACTCAGTGGCTCTGCTCCCATGTCTATGTGATCCTTTGCAAGCAGCCATCTTAAGGTCTGTATCTCCCCAGGGGTCAGGAGGGGGGCTCTGGCTTGCTCTGTCCGTTTCTGATTCCATTAGTCTGGTCTACCCAGGGATTTGTGCTCTCTGCTAGTGTCTGTTTTCCTGATTTGTTGAAAGTGGAATATATTTCTCTTTCTAGTTATCTCTCTCCGTTTTCATTGTTTTGGGGGCTTTCAAAGAAAGTGTAGAGGAGTAAGCCATTCCCTGGAAACTGCTGTCTGGTGGATGGTGGTATAGATGCCTAGGGATCTTGCTTATAATCTTTGGGGAGCTCCTTGTGCTTTGAGAGAGAGAAATGGGGTCGCCGTTTCTCTTGGGGGCTGGGCATTGTTTAGCACTTGTGACTTTGTGGTTCCTTTTCTAAGAAGAGCTTTTGTTTTACTCCAGAACACTTTTTCATAAAAGCCCTTCGTTTAGATTAGACAAGCTATTGTAGAAAGATCTGGCCTTTCCGAGGGCCCCCAGGCCTCCCCTGCTAGCAGCCTGGGGGAAGGAGGCAGACAAGTGCCACACGGGATATCTGACCCAAGCCTCCCTTACCTCTGAGGCCTGATCCTGCCCCCTGCCGCGCCCCAGCAGCCTTGGACTCACTGCCTGTACCTCAGAAATCTGTGTGGCTTTTTAGACGTTAATCAATAAAGCCTTGAATGAACACTTGCTGCTTTAATCACTAATGAATATTACATTAATGCTGGAATCCCTAAACAGTAGAATAGCCTCCAGTGATTGCCATGTGTTTTTCCGACATTATCTGGTTTAAATTTCACAGCCATCCTGTGAGACGGGTGTCACCTTTCATCCCCACTTGCCCGCTGAGCCGGTCTGGGGGCACCTGGAATGCCGTTTGTCTGTCTTATGAAGCACAAGCTGCCTTCACAGTTGACCCGTTCCTTTACAGCCAGGAGGTGTGCACTTACTTTATTGGGCTGAGTTGAAGCTTATGAACTTTTTGCATTCTTTTACAGGTTCTTTGTGTGCGCAAATCTGTTGGCTCCAAATATGTTTGGAACAGCTTACTTGGCAGTAATCTAAGATATGTTTGTTTTAAATATTCAATTTTAAATAGTTGTATGTTAATAGCCCTTAGTTTTGCAGTGTTTTTCTGTCTTTTAAAAGCCATGGCAACTTAAAAGTAGGAAGCCCTAAATCCTGAGGAATGAGAGTTCATGAGGATTTTGCCCCAGCCAGACCTACTTTGGGCTGTCCTATGTGCACAGAGCCCCTCCAGCTTGTTGCCCCTGGGCTGCCTGCTAGCCAAGCAGTGTACAAGGAGGGGAATGCCATGCTCACGTCTTCAGTTGCTGGGAGAGAAATCCACCATGCACTAAAAAGATAGTAAACTGGAGTCTTTAAATATTTTTCTTTTTCTCTGCCTGCCTTCCGGTTTGTAGGGTCCACAGGGTTGTCAATCATGGGGATGAGTAACTGGTGGACCACGGCTTCAGAGAGGCCAGCAGGGCCAAACCCTGCACCCCTGTAGACAGAAGGTCAGCAGCACTCAAGAATCAGGTGAAATGATCACTGTGCTGTCGCCAATGTGGAGGAAGGACAAAAGGTACCTGGTATTTGAGAAAGACCACGTCCCGGGGTCACCTGTACAACCAGAATGTGTGAGACCTCAGGGAACGTAGCCTGTAGTCTTCCTAAAGCTTCTTTGGACACCTGGGAAGATGAGAGAATGAGCTATCCTCTTGCCTGCTCCTCTGGGCCTCCCCCAGGGATGATTCATGCTGGGATCAGTTCCATAACATTAGCTTTTAGATCTCCAAGATTGCCTATTACCACTTCCCTCTCTTCCTTCCTCTCTCAGTTTGTCATTTATTGGTCCTTTTTGTTCCATCATTCTGATTTTTCAGCTGTTCTCTTGCATTATGCCTTCATCTAAGGGCTTTCCTCAGTACTGCCTTCCACTTGGCTAATCTGCCCTCTGCCCAGCCCACATCAAACCCACGTAAAGACCAGCTACTTGGTTTTTGGTTTCTGTGATTATGTTGCTCATTTCCATAAATTCTCTTAATTTCCCATATCCTTGGTCTTTTTAAAAGGTATCATATTGTTTACTTAGGGTTTTGATCACTTTAAGAAGTGCTTGAATCCATCATTTAAAACAGTGTGTTATGGTCTCTGATTCCTAATTTGTTACCTGAACTTCTCGGTGGTGGTGAGTTGGGGGTTTTTGTCTGATGTTACTGTTTGCTGGGTCTGCTGGCCCTGTTCTTGGGGAGTCGCTTCTTCTTGTGTTTCCTCACTTGATTGCAGCCTTGTCTTTGCTTGGCCTTAGGGTGCGTGCATCTGGCCAGTGAGATTGTATTTGCTTCTGTCAGGTCTCCAGGGGGCTGTGAGTCCAGGGTCATCTTGCGTGTCAGCTCCTCGGGTTGGTGGTTTTGGAGACGGTGGCTATTTGAGCTGAATGCCCTCTGAGCCTTTGCCCTTCATTGGTTTGTCATGCAACCTACAGTGAGGGATGTGGAAGTGCTTTGTATGTGGCGGGGATGCAGTGGGTGGGGCGTCAGGACAGGACTGGTCACAAGACACAGATCCTGTTCACCTGTTGAATGGGTGGCTCACTCTGAAGTTGGGACCAGCTTGGAGAGTGGAACCACTAAAGGACAGGGCAATGGCCAGTACATTTGTGTGCCGAGGCCTGGGAATGCCTGGTGAGCGGTTTCCTGACAGTGCCCTGTGGTGGCTAGAGCAATGTTGGCCCCATCGGCGGGCTCTGTCGGCTGTACAGAGGCAAAGGACTAGCAGGCCTTTCCCAACTGAGTCTGCTGCATTTTCTGGAAGCTTCTTTGTTTGCTTCTTTTTATCATATCAACATGATCAAATGCAAAGCATTGGGTGTAGAAGAGCACACGATACCTCAGGAATCAGTGCTGAGTCAGTGCAGAGAAAGGAGGAAGGCAGACCATACACTGATGGCTGGAGTATTCTTGAGCCTGTTATGTGGATGTTATCTGAGGTTTTAACTATAGAAAACTTAAAAAAAAAATCACAAAGAATTTTAGAGTATTGCCTAGAGCTGGGGAACCATTACTTGAAGTTCAGGGTTAGACACTTCCCCCAAGCGGACTGGTCCACCCCCGCCCCCTTGTCCCAGGTACACCACATGGTTCTCTTGCCACATCTTGGTTGCTGGCTCCCCTGCCCTTCCCTGGATGCAGAGCCCTCCCTTCCAGTGCCAACCCCTGCCTCTCCTGTGATGCCTTTTACAGTTTCCTCACTCGCGGCACCTGTGAACTGTGCCCTACATCACAGAGTGTGTGCTCTCCCAGGAGCTCCCAAAAGGTGGGCTGCCAGTCTTCGTGTGTTGGTGCATCTCACCCACGGGACGCCTCCTCATGGTGACCGTGCTTTTCATGGTCATGACATTTGAAGAGCTCTTTAGATTTCCAAAATAAGGGACTTAGCTGTGTTGCAAGCACTTGTACCGTTAGTGCCCCCATAAAGCCTTGCAGTACCTCCCCCCCACACAAACGCATAGTAGATTTGGGAGCCTGAGGTCATTTTGTTGCTTCCCTGGAGTGTAGCACTCATTACCACCTCACTGTGACCTGGGGTCTTCACAAGTAGCCTCCTTCTCCTGGTTGTAAAGGGTGGGACCATCATTTGTTGTACTCAGTGGAGGAGAGCACCCGTCGTGCTCTGACATGTTCCTGCACCCTTCATTCATTTCCATCGTATGCTCAGTGGTGGGCAAGTGTGTGCCACCGTCCTGCTCTGGACACTGTTCTACTGTGTGTTGGGAACGAGGCAGCACTGTCTCGGGAGCCCAAGTCTCTGATCACCTGTACAGTCGGCCCTCTGTATCCTCAGGTTTGGCATTCATGCATGTAACCAACCACAATCAATGATGTTCTAATAAATATTCCAGAAAGTTCCAAAAAGCGAAACTT
This sequence comes from Physeter macrocephalus, assembly GCF_002837175.3. Taxonomy (NCBI): domain Eukaryota; kingdom Metazoa; phylum Chordata; class Mammalia; order Artiodactyla; family Physeteridae; genus Physeter; species Physeter macrocephalus. Next base: position 70,002,593 of record NC_041224.1, on the reverse strand, counting down.
GAATTAGTTGTACTCTGGCAGCTATTTACATAGCATTTACATTGTATTAGGTATTATAAGTAATCTAAGGATGATTTAAAGAATAGGGGAGGATGTGCAGTGAGTTATTTGCAAATATGACACCATTTTATATGAGGGACTTGAGAGCATCTGTGGATTTTGGTGTCCTCAGGAGTCCTGGAACCAACCTTCCATGGATACTGAGGGGTAACTGTATTCAATCCTGGAAGGTTTAAAGTGGTCGTGCATTTATGTAAAATGTCCCCAGGTGTCCCTGTTACATCTTGAACTTCCTCTGCAGTCTGACCATCTCTGCTGCCCTGACACACACGGCTCATTCAGTGCAGCCTCATCCACCCAGAAGGGTTGGCAGACCTGCTGGGCACCCCGCTTCCTCATCGTAGCTTGGCAGAAGGGCAGGGAGGACTCTGCAGTGTCCCCTCCAGGCCAGGAGCGGTGGGGCGACCCTCGGCATTTTATTGACTCTGTTTCTGCATTTAATTTTTTGCAAAATTGTGCTGTCCATGGCTTTGTGTCATCTCATTCATTCAACAGACATTGTGTCTAAAGAGTTTCTTTCTCCCAAAAGTAACAAATACCCTTTGGAAAAATACCCACTGGAGAAGAAGTAATCATGTGCAAAGAATTTTTCCTCTGGTTTTGTTTTCCTCTTCACTTGGCATTATTTCTTGAGCCTTTCCCACATTACTAAATAGCCTTAAACTGAGGTCCCCACGGCTACGTGACACTGCATGGGCTGAATGTGCTGTAGTCGGTGAACGATAATGGATCGATCGTGGGCTCCTGAGGGCTGGGTGCATGGCCCTGCAGGGGACATGCTCCAGGTCAGATGATGGGTCATCCAGCGCAGCGTGGCAGGTCACCACACACAGGAAAGCCTGTTCCTGTTCCTGATGCCACTGCCAGAGCCCTCCTTTTAGTCCTGTTCTTCTGGTTTTTAGGGGGCCAGCTGGGTGATTTTACTCTGGTCTCTTTCACACACGATCATACCAGCTTTCTGAATTTAGCTGGTAACAGTGTACCCAAGGAGTTTATGATTCCGCATCCTTCCTCCACAGGCCTCCACCAAAGGAAGTTAAAGGACAGTCTGGGCCATAGACAGACTAGCGGCTGCCCACAGCCCAGTGGGACGAGCTCAGCACCAGGAGAGGTTGTGTGGCTCAGATTCCAGAGATCAGGATTCTTGGGGATTTGAATTGGGGAGTATGGAAGAAGTCAGGCACCTGGGAATGACAGGAGAGACCCAGAAGGCAGGAGCTGGAGAGAGACCGCAGGGACTGCGACCAACAGTGGGTGGGCCTCTGGGAGAGTGGACGAAAGCAGCAGGGCTGTAGGGGCAGGAGGCCGGAGACCCAGTCCTGCAGAAGGTAGAGCCAGCGCCAGCGGAGAGGAGCAGAAGGGAGCAGCCTGGATCCCACACCCCTGGGGCTGCGGCCCTGACAACTGCCTCCCGAGCAGCCCCAGGACTGTGCACCCAGCTGTGTGCTGGAGCCCCCGGGCTCCTCCGCCTTCCCCCTCCCCCTCCTCCCCGTCCTCTTCCCCCTCCCTCTCCCCTCCCCCTTCCTCCCCTCCCCCATTCCTCCCCTCCCCCCTTCCTCCCCTCCCCGTCTCACTCGTCCTCCTCCTCCTCCTCCCAACCTCTTCCCCCTCCTCCCCCTCCTCCTCCTCCTCCATGGGGGAGATCCACCAGTGCCCCAAAGGTCTGCTGGCCTCTATTGCTGCACTCAGAGCACTGGCCTCTCTGCCCCTATGCAGGCCCTTCCTCACTGTGTGTAGGACCAGGTTAGAGCCTGGGGTCCTGACACATCAGTGTGGAGGGATAGGAGGTGCCATAAGAGAAGAGGTGTCTCTAGAGATGCTAGGAGGGGCCTGGTGGGAAGAGCACTGGACAGTCGAGGACTCCCAGGCAGGCCACATCCCTCACAGTGGGCATTTGCCCAAGGTCTCAGGATTTGTCATAGGTGCCGGGCGTGGTTATCCTGCTAAACCGGCTCCCCTGTCCCACTGGGGCATGTCGTGTGGTCAGAGCCAGCATGCAGCCAGCTTCACGAGGGCAGAGGATTGGGAAGATTGCTGATTTCCTGGGTGCACACACATTCACCTGCCTGCTGGAAAGCTGGGGCTGAGCGTGGGCAGGAGAACGGAACGGAGCCCCAGGCCTCGTGCCGCTCAGCGGCCTCTCCTGCTCACCTCCCGAGAGAGAGGCCCAGGGTGGGACGAGGTGTGTGCACATATCAGGGCCCAGGGGTACCCTGTCCAGGGCAGGTGAGGGGATGCCCAGGGCCCTGTGCCGTGGGGAAGGCTGACATATCAAAGGATCCTGCTTTGTAAGATTACTCTTGTTATTGTAAAACAAGCAGTAAGATGGGAACAGGCAGGGGTTTGGATGGCAAGGAGCCACCACATTTGTGGGATCTCTCGGGAGCCCAGCACTGAGGAGCAGCCTCCTGCAGGCTATGCAGGGGAGACTGGATGGCTGGCTTGCTGCAGGGAAGCACGGTCTCCGGGATCCCACGTGTGCCGCTCTGTAAGTGGTGACCTCGCCCCTGGCTCACAGGGACAGTGAGGCCACGGATGGCACCCTAGTTGGTGAGCAGGGCCCAAGTGCACCTGCAGGATGTGTGTAAGTGCCGTGCCCACAGAGCAGGGCAGACCTTGCCTCAGTCCTCCTTCCGTGGGACCCACCTGTCTACCTGGTACTAGCTGTTACCCTTGTGCAAGGTTGGGAAGGTTTAATTTGGAATTTAATATTTCTTACTTAACAAAACAAAGCCTCTGTATGAGTCCTTAACCTTTGGGGGGACCCTCTATGGTCTGTGGAATCAGATGTCCTGAGAGCCCCTGAGCTGTGTGTCGGGACCTGGGGGAGACACGCAGATGCAGCTGTGTCAGGGGGCTGTGGAACTGTTTGTGATTCTTGGTTTCCTTTTCTGTTGCATTTTGTGCCGTGGTGTGGGTGCCTGGGCCACCAGGGCAGCCTCTGCCTGTGGGGTCCAGAGAAGAAGAGGCTGTGGAGGAGGCAAGAGTGGGACCATCCCCCCACCCCGTCCTCATGGCCCTGGCTCAGGGTCTGAGGGTAGAGGAAAGCTCAGGTCCTCTGGGAGGTTGTGAAAGATGTTTCCAGACGATGAGGAGGTGATGAAGTGTCATTGTCTTGCCCTGGTTTTCAGATTTCCCATCACAGTGAGCGTGTCCTTGGAGGTTTTGCTGGACTTCACAGAGGGGATTTGATTTGAAAGCTCCAGGGTGTATCCCACTCACCGGCCTGGCAGGGCGATCCTCACACAGGCCGTGTGTTAGCTGGAGCCTCCGTGACTCCGGGGCACCCCAGGTCATCGAAGGCACTTTGGTGCGAGCTCAGAGCCCACCCCGCACAGGATGGGCTGCACGCTGGCTGACTGTGACAGGCTGGCCCTGCTGGTCCTTAAACTATTTTGTTTGAGTCATAAGACAGAAATAAATAAATAAACAGGCCAGAAAGGATTACTGTGACACAGCCAGGGTTTGTGTGTAGTCATCAAGCCCAGCAAGGGCCCATCTGTGATGCTGCTGCAGATGTTTGCAGGAAACGTGACCATTGCCTGCTGTGAGCCTGTCAAGTGGACATGGTACCCACGTTCATTTTAAGCTGTAAATTTTTTTTCACATTCTTTTCCATTATGCTTTGTTACAGCATATTGAATATAGTTCCCTGGGCTATACATAGGACCTTATTTATTTTATATATAATAGTGTGTATCTGTTCATTCCAAACTCCTAATTTATCCCTCCCCTGCCCCTTTCCCCTTTGGTAACCATAGGTTTGTTTTCTATGTCTGTGAGTCTGTTTCTGTTTTGTAGCTTAGTTAATTTGTATCATATGTTAGATTCCACATATAAGTGATAGCATATGATATTTGTCTTTGTCTGACTTTTAAGTTATAAATTTTTAAAGGAGGAGCTGGAAACATAGCACAGGTAGAAAAAAATCACTGTCAGAACATGTTTTAAAGAGACCAGGTTAATGAAGGCTCAATTGTAGTTTTCATTTTTGAAGAAACCATTTTAAAAATTCTTGTCACATGACAGATGAAAGCTTCCAAGAGAAATCCCCCCCCCCAGGATACGGGTGAGATTGGCTTCCCTGTGTCCAAGGCACTTTTCTAGGGCGTTGTCTCCCTTGGCCATCAGGAGGGTGATCCTGGGGGGCAGTGCAGGGCGGCCAGGCCTGGTTGGCCTTCCTCTCTTTGTTTCCTTTATTGAGTGAGGTCTGCACAGCTGCATTGTGAGATTGGACACGCACCCAGCAGCATCTCAGACCTCCCCTATGGGTACCAGGAGCGTTCATTGCAATTCATGTTGCATTATCGTTTGGGATCTTTGGGGACAGGTAGCAAAGGTAAACCCATCTTTTGGAACGCGATGAATTGGGGGTTTTCTTTTGTTCCATTCTTGCTTCAGTCATGAGAGACATGCTTTAAATAGGGAAGCGGCGATGTCATTTCCAGGCGCTTTCCCAGCACTAAGTAGGTCAGGGTTTTGTCACAGTTTTGACAAGATCACAGGTGACTCACTGTAAATTTGGAGAGTCATGAATCTTGTCAGGATACGGAGTGCCTTTGCAATCTGATTAAATGGCCTTAATTCCTGGCCTGTGGAGGGTCCTCTTGCCCCGCACCCCCCGACCCCACGGCACAATCTCTGCTGAAACTGGCCCTCAGAGGGCAGGGGGCGCAGTGAGTCCCCCAGGACTTGTCCTCACTACTGGCTGAGGACATCTGTCCTCTTGCCTGCCTGACAAAACCAACTCCTGGGAATGGATGAGAGAACCGTCCCCTCTTCCTGACTTGCAGCCTTTTGTGCAAGTGTAGCCTCACGCAGAAAGGTGCACGACATAAGCACACACACAAACTGAGCACGTGCCTGTGATCACACTGCCCCCCGGGCTCCCGCTGCCCCCGCATCTCACGCCACACACCCGCGTGGCTGCTGCGCTTCCCGTCTGTGAGATCCCACAGCACGTGCTCTTCCTCCAGCTCCTTCGGCTCCTTGGGGTGTTTGTGGGGTCCATCCAGGTCCCCATGTGTCACTGTTGCTAGTTCATTCCCAGTGCCATGTGAATAGGTGACATTCCTTGCTGATGGGTGTTGGGGGGGTTTGCAGGGTGGGCTTTTGGAGCAGGGGGCCATCCTGGACCATGTCTTTTGCTGGACATTCGGCTGCATTTCTGTTGGGAGCACACCTGGGAGTGAAAGTGCTGGGTCACGGGACTGCAGAGCTTCAGTTTAGGAGACCCTCCGGCTTCCCCAAAATGCACTCTGCCCGGCAGGTAGAGGCCAGACTGAGGTTTCCCAGGCGGAGAGAATAAGCCCTGATGGCAATAGAGTGTATTTTGGATTGACGTGGGTTCAGGTAAGAATCCAAAGGCACTTTAGTCAGCATTTATTCTCAGACATCTGAGAGGGGAGAACTGGTCTTTACAGAGGTGGATTCTGCACTTAAATGAGCAATTGGTATCCCCCTGTCTGCTGTGCAGCTCACGTAACCTTTTCTCACTGTGCTCAGGTGATGTCATCCACCAACAGGGCATGTCCTGCTCTGACAAACCAACTCTGGGTAAGGGGCTGAATCATGTCCCCTTACTCCCCGGGGACGGGCAGAGGCAGGGTGGGCCTGCCACATTATCACTGCTTGTCACGTGCTGCAGAGGCTGCACTTGTATTAAGCTTCGTCTCAGGATGGCCCCGGGTGCTAAAGAAACCTGCCACGCGTGTGTCATGTCCTGGGCACCTCATGACTTAACCCAGGCTTCGGTCAGCATCACCTCCACACCCTCTGAGGTTGGGAAGAAGGGACAGGGTTACCCTCTTGTCACAGATGATGAAACCAAGGTTCAAGTTGAGTATGTGGCCCAGGGTCTCAACTTGACTAGTAAGAAAAGGGGGCCTGGCCCACATCTTCTGGCACAAAACCCGTGATACTCTGCTGCACTGCAGCCCCCTCCTCTGTTTATGAAGCAGATAATTGAAAGGTGGCACTGTATTTTACAGCAACCTTTAATAGCGACGTAAGCAACTGACTCCTTTGGGCTTGGCAGAGGGGATCCTTTACATCTCCATCTTGCACACGTGATGATACAGGACTGGTGGTCCCACCAGTGTGAAACCATCACAAACCCGTCATTTTGGGGATCCCTTTATGTGCTACTTTGTACCGATTCTAAAAAGTTATTTTAGGAAATTGAGGTGATGGGATATAGTCAGTCAAGTCATGTGAAATCTAAATGTTCGAGAACATTTGGCAGTAGTATAGATTTTAACCTTTCCTGTTCGTGTGTGGTATTTTCTGAAACCTGAGAGTTAAAAGCGTATTTTCCAAAACTATTGGTGTCTATGAAAGGAATAAATAAATAGAGAAGTAGTCTAGTTAACTTCATGGTATGTCTATCAGTAAAGGAAGCTTGATAACCTTCAAAATTACCTTTGATGGTTCTAATAAAAAACAGACTTCTGTTGTTTGCAGAGTGAGCTTTGTGCTGTGACTGTTGAATATTCTGTAAAATTATTTCAGCAACTGCCACCTGTATCTTGAAATCTTTAATGGTGAATACCAGTTAAAATTAGTTTTATTATCAAAAGAGATTTTATTTTGTGCAAATTGTTTAGTTCAGTTCTGACCAAGTTAAAGAGCTAAAAACATAAAACAACTAAAAAATAACCCCTAAATTGTTTTTTTAGGTAAATAAAGCAACTTCCTGTGTCATTTATCATCTTGTATCTATGTAAGTGATACAAATCATATCACTCCCAATCAAGCGACTAAGACTTTTAATTAATGCATGAGGATCCCAGCCTTGATGTGAGAGTCTACATCTCACAGTCAGTGATCCCAGGTCAGTTTTTTTCATGGATGTGGACACTTTTGTTCTTCCTAAGAATCCTGTAGGAGACACGCCAGTTCCTCAGTCTGGTAGCAAGAAACCAGGTGTTGGACCAGGGCTACGGAGACACGGGGTGGAGCTTCTTCCTTGGCCTTTATATCCAACCATGTGCCCTAAATTTCAAATTCATGTGTGCTGACAGTTTTGAAACACCATCACGGTGACCGGTGATGGTAAGTTCCCCTGGCATGTGGTTGGATATAAAGGCTGGGTGTCAGCCCTGAGTGTGCCCCTGTGACCCCCCAGGCCTGTGGTCAGACTCCATGCTTGTGCTAAGCAGTGCCGGTGCTGCCTTCAGGAAGGGGTGTGTCTTTGGGGACATGTTTGACTCCACTATTTCAGAGCCTCAGATGATGGTGTATTCCCTTCAGAGTTCAAATTAAAATCCCTTTGAGCCCTCATCCCGTTGGTCATTCTTTGTCGTGTGGTCCAGGGACCCTCAACGTGCTGGCAGTCCTGCTACCAGCAATGGCAGAAGAAGGGACAGCACGTGAATGGGAGGTCCTGCTCCCCAAAGTGGCCGCCACTGGGTGGCTTTGTCACTGCAGGGTGGGGACATCCAGCAGTCAGGCTAGTGCCCACCCACTGTAGAAAGCAGCACGGTCCCCGGTGGCGGCTGCTGGCCAGGGGGGAAGAGGGGAGGGGATGCTGCTGGCCTCAACATTGTGCTTAAAGCCATGATCTAGCTAGAGGGGGCCTGGACGCCCACCAGCCTTGCCCTTGGGAGCACACAGACACTGGCTGGGAGGGCAGCACACCCAGCATCATGCAACTCCCACCCCAATTCAGCTGTTGGGTCACCTGATCCGTCAAATCTGCTTTAATGTTTTGGGGTCTCAAAGAATCAGGTCCGGATCGTGATAGGATGTGCATTTGACAAAGGTCTCTCTGGCTGTTGAATGGATTGTAGAGGGTGCGGGGAATCGATTATAAGGGAGGACCCTGGAGCTCAATTAGGATGGTGGGGGTCCTCCAGATCACTGAGGAGAGTGGGGGGTGGTGGTCCTCAGGATCACTGAGGAGCAGTGGGGAGGGGTCCTTGGGATCACTGAGGTCTCACAGCCCTGCAGGTCCTAGAGAGGGTTGAGGGCAGTTTAGACTCCTGTGATAGAGGTGGAGAGAGGCCTGGCTTTGGCATCTGGTTGGTGGGATGAGGTGGACAGATGTGAGACAGAGGGTGATGTGCAAGTGGCGCCAAGGTCTGGCCTGACCCCTGGGGGATGTGCCGGAAGCTGAGGTAGTGATGTCTAAGCTTGAGCTCTGTTATAGGGTTTTCTGCAGAGCAAAAGTTGTTTTTGTTTCTGTTTTTAATTTTGATGAAGTCCAATTTATTATTTTTAGCTATTGGTGTCATGTCTAAGAACTTTTCACCTAGGCTAGCTCCTGAAGATTTCCTATGTTCTTCTAAAATTTTATAGTTTTACATTTTACATTTGTATCTTTGATCCATTTGAGCTAATTTGTTCAGGTGTGATGTTTAGGTGGAATTTCAGTGTTCTGCCTGTGCATGTCCAATTGCCCCAACACTCCTGCTTGAAAAGATGAGCCTTCCTCCGTTGAACTGTATTTTCACCGTTGTCAGAATCAGTTGGCTGTGCTTGTGTGGGTCTGTTTCTGTTTTGTTTTGTTTTGATTTCTGTTCCACTGATCTACTTGTCTGCTTTCTGCTACTTCACCGCTTCGATTACTGCAGCATTATGGTAAGCCCTAGTCTCAAGTACAGTGATGCCTCTCATCCCATTCTTTTTTTTTTTCCTTACTTATTTATTTATTTATTAACATCTTTATTGGAGTATAATTCTTTACAATGGTGTGTTAGTTTCTGCTTTATAAGAAAGTGAATCAGTTGTACATATACATATGTCCCCATATCTCTTCCCTCTTGCGTTTCCCTCCCTCCCACACTCCTGATCTCCCTGTGCTATGCAGCTGCTTCCCACTAGCTATCTATTTTACATTTGGTAGTATAAATAAGTCCACGCCACTCTCTCACTTTGTCACAGCTTACCCTTCCCCCTCCCCATATCCTCAAGTCCATTCTCTAGTAGGTCTGTGTCTTTATTCCCATCTTACCTCTAGGTTCTTCATGACCTTTTTTTTTTCTTAGATTCCATATATATGTGTTAGCATACGGTATTTGTTTTTCTCTTTCTGACTTACTTCACTCTGTATGACAGACTCTAGGTCCATCCACCTCACTACAAATAACTCAACCCATTCTTTTTTTTTCAAAATTATTTTAGCTATTCCAGTTCCTTTGCCTTTACATAAATATTTTAGAATAAGCTTGTCTATATCTATTAAAAGCAGCTTGCTGGGATTTCAGTAGGAATTTGGATAGAATCAACATCTTTACTATGTTGAGCCTTCTAACCCATGAACATGCTTTGTCTCTCAATTTATTTCAGTCTTCTTTGATTTCTTTCACCATTTCATAAATTTCAATATATATCCCATACATGTTTATTCAGTTGACACCTAAGTATTTTATTTTATCTGAATGATTGTAAATCATATCGTGTTTATCCACTTTCCACATGTGCATTGCTAGTATGTAGAAACACTGTTGATATTTGTATGTTGATCTCTTATCCTGTGACCTTGCTGAATTCATTGAGTTCTAGGAGATTTTCTGTAGATTCCTTAGGATTTTCTGTGTAGACTATTTCATTATCCATAAAGAGCTTTATTTCTTCTTTTTCAACCTATATGCCTTTTATTTTCTTTTTACACCTTATTGTACTTGCTAGAACTAATACTGTGTTGAATGGCAATGGTGAGAGTAGACATCCTTTCTTGTTCCTGATCTTAAGGAGAAAGCATTTAGTCTTTAGCCATCAATTATGATAGTAGCTGTAGGGTTTTCATAGATGCCCTTAGTGTGAGAAAGTTCCCTTGTATTCCTAGTTGCTGACTATTTTATCATGAGCGCATGTTGGATTTTGTCAAATGTTTTTCTGAGGCAATCGATATGACCGTGTGGTTTTTATATTTAGCTTGTTAAAATGGTGGATTATATTGCTTGGTTTCTGAATATTGAACTAGCCTTGCATCCCTGGAATAAAGCCCACTTGGTCACAGTGTATAATTCTCTTTATACATTGCTAGCTTTTGTTTGCTAATATTTTGTGGAGGTTTGTTGTTTCTCTGTTCATGAGGGGTGTTGGTACTTTTTTTGTACTGTCTTTGACTGGTTTTGGTATCATGGTGGTACTGACCTCATAAAATCAGTTGATAATATTATTCTTAGTAAGCCTTTTTATGAAAGGAATCATGAGTTAAATATTGCACTGCAAATATTTTTTAGATATTCTCAAGTTAAAATGGTATAAATTCATGAAAAGTGAAAAAAAGAAAAACAAAGTACTTCAGAAGAATTGAAAAGTAATTAAGTTATACAAGTAACCTCTTCCAGGTTCTGAAATAACCTGTCCCAGAGAGAATTGTGAAAGACAACATCTGTACTACAATTATGCATTGGAGAGTATTTAAACATTTCAGTGCCAAATACCAGCTTTGGAGTTTGCTTGAAATGTGTGTCTTGAATAAGAGGCAAATTATAAAACAGTGCTGGGTTTCAGGGAAAAAAAAAAAAGGTTTTTTTTTGTGTGGGGGGTGGTGGTTTGCAGTAGTGCGATCATGAGGAAAGTATTGAGTTGGTCACCTCAACTCATATATATAATATTTAAATATTTAAATCTAGATCCAAAAAAATAGGACAGTTTGGAGAACAAAGAGGAAACTATAATTTAAAAAATAATGAAACAGTAACTGCATTTCCTGTCCATTATGGCCAGCTGTGGCTGCCTCTGTCTTACTGTTTGCAGTGAAAACCCAGTGACATTTTTGCCTTGTTCCACATTGTTTGCCCATTGCATCCGGTGACCAGCAGAGACGGTTTCAGGAAGGTCAAACAAGTTTATACTTCCTTTATAGCTGTCAGATGTAGCAAATAGAAATACAGGGTGCCTAGTTAAATTTGAATTTCAGATAAATAATGGATAATGTTTTCATGTAAGTTTGTCCCAAATATTGCATCGGACATACTTATAGAAAACATTTATTGTTTATCTGAAATTCATATTTAACCAGACACCTGTTTTTCATCTGGTGGCCCTAGATTTTTGCCTTATTTTTTCTGTACTTTGAACCTTGCTCATTTTCATTCAGGTAGAAGCACCAGAAGTTATAGAGGAATGTCAAAACTCTGTAGCTGTTGTTTTATTTCATGTAAGACAGTTGTCTTTTCCTGGCAGGTGAACGTGATAGTGGACCTTGTGTAATATTTTGTGTTTTTTCTCGTGTTTATGGGTGCCTGCATCAGGGTGTCCAGCCCTGGGCAGGAGTACCCCCTCCAAGGAATAGTTTGTGCCCTGCACCACCAAGGCCCATTCACACTCTGCAGTGATCTCATTTCGTTCTCTTGCCAGCATCTAATGATTCATAAAGACTCTTACTCATCCACGTATTCCCACCTCAGTCCCATTTGCAATTACCCTCTTAGGATGCTGCCTAAATTTGTGTCCATGCACTAAAGATACATCGTATGTCTTATACACTCCTGGGTCAGATGTATAAGTAGAAACAGAGTTTATCTCTTGCATGCTTTGCTTGAATGATCCACCACAGTGAGCTTTGTGCTAGTGTCATCTGCGGTGCCTGTATTAGATGATGGGTCTACAGAAGTTCTGAAGAGCTCTGTCAACACCCTGAGGTTTCAGGTATCAGCAGGAAGAGGCCTGCTTGGGAGAGAGCTCTCAGCCATCACCCCGCTGTCTCTCTTTACAGCAGCACTGGCCCCTAGAGTCCCCTGGTCTGTCCTCTTCTGCTTTCATTCTGTTCCAGGAAGCTGGCAAAACCACACCTCATTGCTGAACCTCTTTGCTGTGGACAGTGTCCTTATATCTGTTATATCGTTTTAACCCAGAGGAAGGAAATGCCCCTGACTCTTCTGTGTATTTTTGTCTGGTTTTAGGACACGTGAAGCTGTTAGAATCACAACTCTGCTAAAAAGCAAAGCTAAAGAGAATTGCTCTTGTAAGGGCAAATACTCCTTAAAGTCAAGTCAGAAAAAAAGCATTATAGGCAGTTTACCAGCAGCTAAAATGAAGGCCCCACATGGTCTTCCTGTTACATTTGTGAGATCCCAAAGAATGTGGGGCTCTGGATGGGGATGAGTTGGGGGTCTACCCGAAAGCAGTGTGGAAGCTTCTAGGGTCATTTTCTTCATGCCTTGTGAAAACCGAACTTGCTGTTCCCAAGTTTGTGATTGATTCTCCGATTTCTACAATTTCCAACTAAACTCACTTAGAATACAGGTTAAAATACTCTTTGTGATGGGCTATTTTACTCAAAATACAGAAGTGAGAAATTTGATAATTTCTAATATCTCTGGAATTCTGAGGATATTTAAAACTGGCCCAGTTCTTAAAATGTCAAGAAATTGTTAAGTATAACATTTTGTGTTGACTTAAATATGTTTTATTGCTTAATTTGCATAAAAATATATTTCCTAAGAATTGGTCTTTCAGTGCTCAGAATGTATATTTTCGTATAATTTTGGAGTTAAAATAGGAAGGACAAAATTTGCTGCAATTTTATTCCCATTTGGGGGAATGTTTCTGCAGCCATTAACCCTGAATAAAGATTTTTCCAAACGGAAATTGCTTCTTTTGTAAATATGTTCTGTTTATTAACTTTAACACTTAAACATAAAGAACTTGCTTTGGTTTCTGTTATCTAGGAATTATACACTCACTTGCATTAAATACGTGTTGGCCAAACCTCGTGTGCATACGTGCAGGGGACTCCTCAGGGTCAGGCGATTTGGGGATACAGCCCCCTTTTATCCCCTGGCCGCCTTCTCTGCCTCAGTTCCCAACTGCGAAGCTCTGAGCCCTGCTGGAAAATTATGCTGTAAATAAGCTCTCTTTATCTTCCTGTGGGAAAGGAGCATAGAATTGCTTCTTTTTTTTTTAAAGGTATTAAGGATATTACCTCACCTCTATTAGAATGGCTATCATCCCCTCCCCAACAAAATCCCTCAGAAAGTAACAAGTGTTGAGACCAAGATTTGTAAAAATTGTAACCCTTGTGCACTGCTGGTGAGAGTATAAAATGGTACAGCCGCTTTGGAATAAGGTACAGTGGTTCCTCAAAAAAATAAAAATAGATTTACCATATGATCTAGCAATCCTCCTTCTGCGTATGTACCCAAAAGAAGTAAAAGCAAGGACTCTAAAAGATATTTGTACACCCATATTCATAGCAGCATTATTCGCAGTAGGCAAAAGGTGGAAACAACCCAAATGTCCATTGACAGATGAACAGATAAACAAAATGTGGTATTTGCATCAAGTGGGGTCTTAGCCTTAAAAAGGAAAGAAGTTCTGACACTTACTAGAACATGGATGAACCTTGAGGACATTATGCTCAGTGAAATAAGCCAGTCACAACAGGACAAATACTGTGATTGCACTCAGTGAGGCTCCTAGAGTAGTCACATTTATAAAGACAGGAAGTAGATGGTGGATGCCAGGCACTGGGGAAGGAGAGAAGGGGGAGTTATTGATTTTTAAGAGGTATAGAGTTTCAGTTTGGGAAGATGCAGAAGTTCTGGAGATGGATGGTGGTGACGGTTGCACAGCAGTATCAATATACTGAATGCCATTGAACTGTACACTTAAAAGTGGTTAAAATGGTAAATTGTATGTTATATGTATTCTGCCAAAATTTTTTAAAAGTATCATGGTTGTGTGCCTATCTGGAGATCAAGGGACCACTCACTCCTTCCTGTGGGTCACTTATGACACCCTCGGGCACTTTAGGTTCTGTTTCAGGTTCTGTCCCCTGAGCCCCCATACATTTGTCTGGCTCCCCATCACTCAACACTGGTGTAGTCGACAGGGCCCCGGTGAGAGGGCAGGGTGCTCGAAGTACCTCTGGTTCAGGCTGGACAGAGGCTGGGGGGCGGGTCTAGATTCTGAGCCTACCAGCTCAACTTTTCCTTTTTTTTGAAGTAAAATGAAATGCACAAGTTGTAAGAATACTTTCAGCTGAGTCTTGACAATACATGCATCTGTGTAATACACATCCTCATCAAGCTATGGGAGGTTAACATTAACATCATGCCCTGAAGTTCTCTCAGGCCCTGCCTCCAGCCTCCTCGCCACAGGCAGATGTTTTTTTATTTCTCCATCATAGGTTAATTTTGCCTGTTCTAGAGCTTTCTCTGAAAGGAACCAGGCAGTAGGTGCTCATCTCCGCTCAGTGTGAGGTTTCTGCGACTCATCCGTATTGTTGCTTTATCAGTGGCTTGCTCCACTTCCTTGCTGTCTGTGTTCCATTGTCTTGCTGTGCCAGGGGTTGTTTGGCTACTTTCTTGTTGCTGAACTGCTGAGCTGTTCCCAGTTTGGGGCTCTTATGAATAAGGCAGCTGTGAACATTTTGATACAAGGCTTTTTGTAGACAGATGCTTTTGTTTCTCTTAGGTTAATACCTAGGAATGGAATGACTGGGTCATGGGGCAGGCTTGTAAAAGACCACCAGACCATTTCATACCCCCACCCACAAAGCTGGAGGGTTCTGGTTGCTCTGCATCCTTGCCAACATTCGGTACTGTCAGCCTTATTTCCTCTAAGGCATCCCAGTGTGTGTGCAGTGGTATATCATCGGAGTTTTAATTTGCATCTCCTTGGTGACTAATGATCTTGAAGTGCCTGTCCAGCTCTTTCACTTTTTACTAGGTGGTTTTTCTTCATATTATTGCGTTGTAGTTGTGACTTTGATAAGCAGAATTTTAAAATGTTTATGAAGTTAACTTGCCATTTATCATTTATGATTATTGCTTTCTGTGTCCTAAAAAAACTTTTGCCTACCCTAAGCCATGAAGATATTCTCCTGTAGTTCTTCCTGAAGTTCTTTAGTTAAGCTTTTACAACAAGGTTTGTGATTCAGCTTCAATTAATTTTTACATATGGGGTGAGGTAGGCGTTGAGGTTCATTTTTTTCCATATGGATATCCAGTGTTTTCCAGCACCATTTGTTGCAAAGACCATCCTATCCATGCTGAATTGTGGTGGTGGCTTTGTCAAAAATCAAATGGTCCTGTAAGTGAGGATCTATTTCTGGGCTCTTTATTCTGTTCCGTTGATCCATTTGTCTGTCATTATGCCAGTATCGCACTGCCTTGGTTACTGCACCTTTATGGTAACATCCAAGCTCCTGCCCATCACCCTATCCTGGCTCTGCTCCAGGGTAATACAGTAGATGATATTTGCATTGTTTGCTCACACTCATTTTCCTTACACGTGAAACGGTGATGCTACCACTGAGTGATGGTGATGACTGTGTGAATTACCTATGGTGACACCTGATGCAGTGCCACACACAGGACATGTTCAGTAAGTGTTTGTCTTCCTCTTTGATTCTGTAAGTGGCCCACATCTTTGTGTACCATCACCACATCTCTGGCATGGTTGAGAAGTCGGTAGAGAAGCAACAGGGTGAAATAATTTTTTTATTGAAATATAATTGATTTATAATGTGTTAGTTTCAGGTGTACAGTGCAGTGAATCAGTTATATATATATATATATATATATATATATACGTGTATATTTATATATATATATTCTTTTTTAGATTCTTTTTCCTTATAGGTTATTACAAGATACTGAGTACAGTTCCGCATGCTATACAGTAGGTCCTTGTTGTTGATCTATTTTATGTATGGTAGTGTGTATATGTTAATCCCAAACTCCTAACTTATCCCTTTCCCCTACCTTCCCCTTTGGTAACCATAAGTTTGTTTTCTATGTCTGTGAGTCTGTTTCTATTTTGTAAATAAGTTCATTTGTATCTTTTGTTCAGATTCCGCATATAAGCAATATCATATGATATTTGTCTTTATCTGGCTTACTTTCATGTAGTATGATAATCTCTAGGTCCATCCATGTTCCTGCAAATGGCATTATTTCATTCTTTTTTATGGCTGAGTAGTATTCCAGTGTGTGTGTGTCTGTGTGTGTGTGTGTGTGTGTGTGTGGATATATATATATACACACACATATATATATATCACATCTTCTTTATCCATTCATCTGTCAGTGGACATTCAGGATGAAATAATTTTAATTACGATCCTGGATTCTGTGGCAGAGGACAAAACCAAGCTACTGTCTACTTAGTTCCAATATTTACCTTGGCTGTTTTATTTTGCAGCATTCTCTAATCTTTTAAAGTTTACTTCTCTGAGTCTCAGTTTTCTCATATGTAAAATTAAGATAATACCCCTCAAGGTCCTTGTCAGACACATTGGCATTAAGGCATGTGAAAGCACTTTGTTGGAGCTAAAACATTATAATAGCATCAACTGCCATATTTTCCATTCTCTCTCCACTGGGATTGCAAGCATTCAGGGGCCAGGGGATATATATTTTCCTGTTTTTTGTGTGTTACCCAGACATGAGGGCTCACATCATTGATTTGACACCTGTTTCTTTTTTTTTTTTTTTCCTTATTTTTCGGTACGCAGGCCTCACTGCTGTGGCCTCTCCCGTTGCGGAGCACAGGCTCTGGACGCGCAGGCTCAGCGGCCATGGCTCACGGGCCCAGCCACTCCGTGGCATGTGGGATCTTCCCGGACCGGGGCACGAACCCGTGTCCCCTGCATCGGCAGGCGGACTCTCAACCACTGCGCCACCAGGGAAGCCCTTCATTTTTTTTCATTGTCATTAATACGACTGCTTCTAGCAGGATTTTCTCAAGGACTACAGATAACAGAACATATTTGAATCCCTCTAGTGTTTGTTGTCACGCTTTGTGAACAGCACGTTAAAATCATTTAGTAGGAGTGTTTACAGACTCAAAGAGCCAGCTCCTGCCTTCTTGAAGGTTTGATCTAAGACACAGAGCAGGGCAGGTGTGAACAAGGGGCAGCAACTGCGGAACACAGGCTCTCAGGCCTGAGTAAGCGGCAGGCGGTGGTGTGAGACTGACTGTCCACTCTCGAGCCATCTGTGCCTCCTGAGGTGGGTCTGGAACATCCCTTAGTCCCTTAACCCAGAAGAGGGTTGGGAGCCCCCAACTAGGGGCTGGGTGGGCATGGGGAGGTCAAGAGAAGGGTGGAAAGTGGCTCCCTGGAGGCAGAGATTGCCGGGGTCACGCTGAGACTTGAGTGGAGGCTTTGAGGGCTGTTTAGGAGTGTCTCGGGTTAGGTGTATCTGCATCTCAGGCAGCAAACGCAGGTGTCAATGAAGGGCCCTTATCCTTTTCCATCTGTCTGCCTAGATTCTGATTCTGAACCTCTGTTCCCTGTGGCACAGTCATTTGGGGTGTCTTCTGCCTCCCTGCGTTGTGCTACAGGTGGGCTCTTCAGAGCCGAAAGGAGGTGGTATGCAGGGGGAACGGCCGCCCTCTTGCCAGTGGTCCACACAGGTGGACCCCGAGTGTCCAAGCTCCCCCCTGTCTGATGCAGACAGGTGTGTGCACCTGGAGGAGGTCAGCACATCTGGCACCTTTACGGTGACATCCTGACTTCCAGTGTCCTCATATCACTGCATGGTGGCCTCTGCTCCCTGGAGCTGTCACCCTGTGGGGGATAGAGACCTTCAGAACCAAGAGTGAAGACTGTAGTAACTTCCAGAACAAAACTGACATGAACCAGGCTGAAGTGTAGGATGCCTTCCCTTACTATACTGATGACCCCAGGCCACGCCTGCGCCAGAGACTTGCTGGAGCCGTGGGAAGTGCCAACACATCCCCAGCCCTGGCCCGGATCTAGCACCACGCTCGCTGGAGGAGGGGGTGTCAACTTCGTGCCTCTGGACTTGACTTGCAGACTGTCCTGCGACTGCCTCCTGGTGTGCTGTGCTCCGTGTTTGTCTCCTTGGTTTTCTTCATCTGGTTTATTGACTCAATCTTCATTCCTGAAGCGGATGTTTATTGAGCATGTACTATGTATCAGGGACAGCAAATGCAGAAGGAAGTGAGCACTTTCTCTGCTCAGATGAAGCCAGGTCAGTGCCACTGGGTATTCAGAGGTGGCGGTGGAGGAGGGACCATACCCTCCTCCATGTGTGTTGTATGTGACCTGGCTCCTGGCTCAGGGACCTGCCCCAGGTGAATAGGGAGAGGCAGGTCTGGGAGGGAGCAGTGACAAATCCCCACCCAGTGGGTGTGTGGCAATGAATGCTTTGTTATTAGCCAGCCCTACACTTGAAGTCCAAAAACTCAAGGAGACAGGTTCCCAGGACAGAATAAAGTCCAGATGGGTGAGAAAATATTCCAGACAAATTTGAATCAAAGCCTTATATTTTCTCAGCCTAATCCTGCCATTTACTCCGTACTCTTTTTCCTTGATAAATAGCTGATCTCATTCAGAGATAACTAAGGGCTACAAAAGAATTACAAGAGAAACCTGAAAATAAAGAAAGACAAAGAAAAACACAAGCCAAAGACTGCGGGAAAATGTGGATGATTCAGAGACCAGCTCAAGAGTTCAGAAAAGTAAGTTTCCAGACGCTCAAGGAAAATGCTGGCAACATGATCTCTAAAGCAGAATTTGAGCATAGAAGAAAGATTCAGAGGATTGAGTGAGACAGAAGAGAACAAAGCCCACACTGGCAGAATTCAGGGGAAAAAATCAGAAGAGAAAAGTAAAAATGATAGCAACACAAAGACTAATTCAGAAGCCAGAAAATCAGAGGCCTCATTGGACAGGTACAGCATGGAGGAAACGCCACAAAAGGAACCAAGTGTCACCACAATTTGATTTCCTAACAAAGAGTTTTAGAAAAGAAGGGGAAAAGTTAAGTAGATGATCAAAGAAAACTATGTAAATATCCAGGCCAAACTTGACTCTGTCATTCATAAGGAATTATTGCATTTAGTTAAGCTTTTAAAATAATGACCAAAGCTGGACCCCTATCTTACACCATACCAAAAAACCAACTCAAAATGGATTAAAGACTTGAATGTAAGACGTAAAAACATAAAACTCCCAGAAAAAAAAAAACAAAAACAGGGCATAAAATCCTTGATGTTGGCCTTGGTGATGGTTTTTTGGATATGATACCTAAAACAAAGGCAACAAAAGTCAAAATGAACAAACTGAACTACATCAAACTAAAAGCTTCTATACAGCAAAGGAAACCATCAACAACCTGGAAAAGCAACTGGTGGGATGGGCGAAAATATTTGCAAATCATATATTTGATAAGGGGTTAATATCCAAAATATGGACTACAACTCAATAGCAAAACAAAACATAAAAACAAACAATTCGATTAAAAAATGGGCAGAGGCCCCGAATAGACACTTTTCCAAAAGAAGACGTACAGGTGGCCAACAAGCATATGAAAAGGTGTTCAACATCGCTAATCATCAGGGAAATGCAAATTAAAATCACAATGAGATATCACCTTACACCTGTCACGTGGCTATCATCAAGAAGACAAGAGATATTGGTGAGTATTGGTGAGGATGTGGAAGAAAGGGAACCCTCCTACGCTGTTGGTGGGAACCTAAGTTGGTGTAGCCACTATGGAAAACAGTATAGAGGTTCCTCAAAAAATTAAAAATAGAACTAACATACCCATCAATTCTCCTTCTGGGTATATATCTAAAGGAAATGAAAACAGGATCTCAAAGATATATCTGCATTCTCATGTTCATTACAGCATTATTCACAATATATATACACAATATTATATGTATATACAATGGAATATTATTCAGCCATGAGAAAGAAGCAAATCTTGCCACTTATAACAACACGGATTAACCTGGAGCACATTATGATAAGTGAAATAAGCCAGGCAGAGAAAGACAAATACTGCATGGTACCACTTATATATGGGATCTTAAAAAAAAAAAGAAAGTAAAACTCAGAAACAGAGAGTAGAAAAGTGCTTGCCAGGATCTGGGGGTGGAGGAAATAGGGAGGGGTTGGTGAAAGGAAAAAAGTAACAAATAAACAAAAAAGAATGACCGAGTCATGGTGAGTTTTTTGATTTCCTTGGTACCCTTCACCTGGCATCAGGGCAGAAAAGGTAAGGAGCATCATTCGGGATAGAACATGCTGAGCCAGCCTGTGCTGAGCTGCACCCTCTGAAAGGACCCTGATGGATTCTGAGTAGAACAATGGATGTCCCAGTAGTTCCTTATTTAGCCAAACTGACTAGTGTAAAGACAGAGACAATGGACAGATATTCTCAAACATGCCCGAAATCAGAGAGCTTAGATTCTGTGAACCCTTCTGAATAAGGGTTTTGAATAAAACCATTGACTGTCGAAATCCAGCCAAAATAGAAGTGCATAAAAGTTCAGCACTTGTAAATGGGTGGTGAACCTCAAATCTGTTTAAATATAAAAGTAAGAGAGATCGACCATCTGTGTGAGTTAGTGGCAGCTCATAGTATAGATAATATAAACCTTACAAATAGTAATATAACATAGGAAAATCACTGGGAGGGAAAAAGGAGAGGCCAGGCAAATCTATAATGTCTTCATCTTTCTTAGCAGAGCAGTCAATAGTCACTAAGTTGAAAATGCTTTTTTACAAAATGAGGGCTATAACTTCAAGGCTTTTCATAGTGTTTTTGTTACCTTTAGAGCAATCTTTTAAGAAGCTGTCTCCTTAGCAAAGAAACATTTCTCTGAAATTTAGCAAGTCTTTCTGTTTTGCTGTCACATCCTTGCTTCCCTTTCTTTGTCCTTAATGAAAAATGCTGCTCAGCAATGCTCAGTGTGCTGTAGGGACTGGGAATACCTGGTGAGCTGGCATCCATGAACAGGTGATGAGAGTTGCTATGGAAATGAAGCAGGTGAAGCGATGGAGAACAGAGGTGAGATATGGCTAAGGAAGGCCTCGGGGAGGAGATGCTTAGATCAGGCCCCAATGCTCATCTGGAGCCCGTCAGGCTGGGGAGCAACATGCTGCAGATCCCTGGGCAGGAAGGGTCCTGTTCCAGAAACAGAACAAGGGCCTTGTGTTTGGTGCCCCGCTTTGTTGATAATCCAGCAGATGGTCTGCCTACTGCGTAATCCTGTCCCTACTATACTCTTCATGCCTGGGACTGTGTCTTTGTGTTTTTACCTACCTAACCATTGTTTAGGACTGTCTGGAAGATGCCCAATGAAGTTAGAAAGATAGATGAATGAATGGATGAATGAGTGAATGGATGGATTTTTGAGGGTGTAAGGTTAATGACATATTACAGTTTATGCCATTAGCCATGTTTATGGGTTTTTTTTTAACATCTTTATTGGAGTATAACTGCTTTACAATGGTGTTAGTTTCTGGTTTATAACAACCACGTTTTATGTTGACGCTTATAATTTTAAACAAGATTGCCTTTTTTCGTGGGGGCGCTTTCTAGGCAGATTATTTAAAAGGTAAAAAAAAAAAAATTCCCAATCTGTTATCAAAAGCAGACCAAAAATCCAATAAAACTTTGTCCTTTTAACAGAGAGAAAAACAATTCTAATTTTACATCAATGTACTTTTGATGTTAAAACTCATTTGTTAACTTAAATAAATTTATCCCAATCTTACCCAGCTTGACCATGCATAAAATTCCTTCCCAAGATCCTTTTTCCAGAAAACTGCTAAAAGTTCATCCTATTTTACCCCCTCTTTCTCATTCTGGAACAATCAGTCATTCTACTTTCCTTACCTACTTTTCACACAGAGTTGTTTCCTTTCATCCTTATTATTTCTACATAGTTTTAAAATTAAAATTCCTAACCCTTAAAATTCTTTTTTTTTCAGGTGTTTTTTTTTTAACATCTTTATTGGGGTATAATTG
Source organism: Physeter macrocephalus (assembly GCF_002837175.3). Taxonomy (NCBI): domain Eukaryota; kingdom Metazoa; phylum Chordata; class Mammalia; order Artiodactyla; family Physeteridae; genus Physeter; species Physeter macrocephalus. The sequence goes on along the minus strand of NC_041224.1, from coordinate 69,980,844 downwards.
CTTTACAGTGGTGTGTTAGTTTCTGCTTTATAACAAGGTGAATGAGCTATACATATACATATATCCCCATATCTCCTCCCTCTTGTGTCTCCTCCCACCCTCCCTATCCCACCCCTCTAGGTGGTCACAAAGCACCGAGCTGATCTCCCTGTGCTATGTGGCTGCTTCCCACAAGCTAGCTATTTTATATTTGGTAGTGTATATATGTCCATGGCACTCTCATTTAGTCCCAGCTTACCCTTCCTCCTCCCTGTGTCCTCAGGTCCATTCTCTATGTCTGTATCTTTATTCCCGTCCTGCCCCTATGTTTTTCAGAACCTTTTTTTTTTTTTTAGATTCCATATATATGCATTAGCATATGGTATTTGTTTTTCTCTTTCTGACTTACTTCACTCTGTATGACAGACTCTAGGTCCATCCACCTCACTGCAAATAACTCAATTTCGTTTCTTTTTATGGCTGAATAATATTCCATAGTATATATGTGCCACGTCTTTATCCCAAGATTGCCTTTTGGGAGCATTGTGAAATCCACATTTTACAGCTTGTGATTTAGGCTGCTAATGATGACCCAGGACCAGCCAGTTCGAGATTCTAGCCTCCCATGAACTACATGGATTTATCTTCTGAGAGTTTTATGTTCTAAAGTACAAGTGCAATAAAAGAAATTAAATTCATGGCCAAGCTTCTCATCTGTGTTTATCTGAGAAAAAAGTGAGTTGAGATATTTTCTATCAGGTTCCGGAGGCAATGCCCTTCTGGAAGTACACTTTGGCTAACTTCATGTTCACCTGTTCTCTGCCACGAGATGTTGAAATCACAGATATGGTGACTCTTGGAAGCAGGTTAGTAAGTCATTTTAATTCCTTTAGGATAAACGTATCCTCTCTGTTGGCAAGACTGGTTGGTGGGAATCTGCATTTTGATGGTCACATATAGATTCATTTTTTTTGTTTAGAGTGATGTACTGCTTTGTGTGTAGAGTGTTCTGAGTCTGAAGCCCATGGGGTGAGAGAAAGGTGGCCTCCACACTAGAAGCCCAAGTTCGTGTGATTGGAGGGAGGTTGCTGATGTAGAGAGAGATGGGGAGAGGGCCCAGGAGTGGTGCTCTGTGGACACATTATTTTTTGTCTTTGAAACACGAGCTGGAGCATCCTTTGAACCAGTTTTTCAACACTGAAATCCCACTCCCATCAGTCAAGCTTTTTGTTCCATTTCACTCTGTAATTTGTATATGGAACAGTAGATATTTTAGTTTTCCACACAGAAAATTTATAAAATTGAGTTTTGACCAGTCATAGTCCGTGGAGACTTTGGCAGCTTCCATTTGCCCACCAGCCCTCCCTCTACCTTGAGGTTCTATCTGTACCTGGATTTTTCCTGGGCTCGTGTTACCGCGTTGTCTTCAAGATTTGCCCCCTTGATTCCAATGGGCCTGCTCTTCCTTTCTGAGTGATTCCACTGCACCAGCCATCTCGGTCATGAGTGGTGCCCCTCGTAGGGCTCCTGGCCTCCGGAATTGAAGATGAAGGCTCTGCTGACTCTGATTCCTCATCTCTCTCACGTTAGAAAGTCCGGGCAGCTGAAACGGTGTGCTTTTGAAAGGAGGTTTTCTGTGAGCCTCTTTGCAAGTAAAGAGGCTTGTCTGCTTCTTTGTGATGCTTGTATCCTGCCCATGGGGAGGCCAGAGGTGGGGGGACAGGCTGGGGCACAGGCTGGCATTGGAATCCCAGTCCCTGGATGGGGCCTGATCCTCTTGGAGCCTCTTTTTTCTCATCTCTGAACTGCGTACACCGGTCAGAGTTCTTGTTTTCTTCATTGTTGTTTCTTTGTCTTTTTGTTGGCAAACAGCTGAAACTGGACAGAGCAGGGAAGCAGGTCTCTAGGGTTCCAAGGAGTCCCTATCACATCCAGCTGGCCAAAGGTGTGCTGGCCTGAGAGGGCGGTGCTGGGGGAGCCCAGGCCTGTCTCCCCTGCACATTTCTCCACCTCACACATTCTCCTCTATTTCTCTCTGTGTGACTGTCATTCTCTCTCCATGTGGACTGATTGATTCCCTCTTGAGTCCCCTCACCCACCTGTGGGCGGATGGCCGCCAACAGCTCCCTCACTTCAGAAAGCTACCACCTATGACACCAAAAGTAGAAGCAACTAAATAACAAAATAGATAAATTGCACCACATCAAAATTTAAAACTTTTGTGCTGCAAACAAGACCTTCAAGGAAGTGAAAAGACAACTCAAGGAATGAGTGAAGATGCTTGTAAAGTTGTATCATCAAAGAACTCATATCCAGGACATATAAAGAATTCTTACAACTCAATAAAAAAGACAAATAATAGCCCAATAAAAAATAGACCAAAAAATTTGAGTAGACATTCCTCCAAAGATGATATATAAGTGGCACATGAAAAGATGCTCAACGTACAGTCATTGGGGAAATGCAAATCAAAACCACAATGAGATACCACTTCACACCCACTGGGATGTCTAGAACCAAAAGAAAAAGATCAGCGTTGGTGTGGAGGTAAAAAGATTGAAACCATTGCACATGGCTAGTGGAAATATAAAATGCTGTAGCCTCTTTGAAAAACAGTTTGGCACTTCCTCAAAAAGTTAAACAGAATTTCCATATGACCCAGCAGTTATGTTATGTTCCTGAGTATATATTGGAGAGAAGGGAAAATGTATGTCCACACAAAGGCTTGTACATGAATGTTCAGTAGCATTTTTTATAATAACCAAAAAGTAGAACCAACCCAAATATCCATCAACTGATGAATAGATAAATAATATGTATTCTGGTCCACCATGGGATATTATGCAGAGTGGGATTCTGTTGTAAGAACATGGGGACCTTGTACCCCTGTACCACGAACCTGGTAAAGAGCTGCGTTAGAGGGAGCAGTGGGTGTCCATGTGGGAAGATGATAGAGTCTGCCTCATAGAGTGATGTCAGGATGAAGATAAATAACTGCCTGTGAATCATTCAGTCCAGAACCTGGCACACCGTACACACCAGCTGCAGTGGCTCCATCTGTGTCGTGCTACACCTGGAAAAATGACACGTAGTGCACAAAACATGGTCACGTGATAAACTTAACCTCAAGGAACCTGAAGATAAGTCCAAGAATGAAAAGGATGTTTGGACTTCCTGAGTGGTGCAGTGGTTAAGAATCCGCCTGCCAATGCAGGGGACACGGGTTTGAGCCCTGGTCTGGGAAGATCCCACATGTGGCGGAGCAACTAAGCCCGTGAGCCACAACTACTGAGCCTGCTCTCTAGAGCCCACAAGCCACAGCTACCAAGCCCATGTGCCAAAACTACTGAAGCCCAGCGCCTAGAGCCCGCGCTCCGCAGCAAGAGAAGCCACTGCCATGAGAAGCCCGCGCACAGCAAGAAGAGTAGCCCCCGCTCGCTACAGCTAGAGAAAGCCCACGCAGCAACGAAGACCCAGCGCAGCCAAATATAAATAAATTAAATAAATTAATTAAAAAGAAAAAAGAAAAGGATGTTAATTGATATGCTCAGTTGCCTGCTTGCATGAGAATCTTTACAGGTTTGTCTCTGTATTGTACTGTCATTACTTTCCATTGTTGCTTTCTGCGATGTTAGGTATTAAGAGCTTGCCAACAGAAGCAAATAACCATATCATTTGAGAGGAAGAGGACAGGAGTGAGCTTTCTAAATGAGCTTTTGTGTCTGACACTCAGAGCAAGAGCTTTATTCAACCTCTCATCGTCTCATCTGCCATGTGAACGATATCTACTTCACAGTGTCCGGGTGATGAGGACAGGAGAGAAGGGGAAACCGGTGTACCTAGAAGACAGTCATAAAGCTATAATTACTGTGATAATAATTTCATTATCACAGCCTATGTAATATATAATATATTACATATATGTACATACAGGCAGACCTCGTTTAATTGTACTTTGCTTTGTGCACTTCTCAGATATTCAGTTTTTTTACAAATTGAAGATATGGGGCAATCTTCATACAATCAGTTGTTTCCTTTGCGTGAGGAGACAGTGTGTCAAGAACTTGGTGCCATTTTTCCAACAGCATTTGCTCACTTCTTGTCTCTGTGTCATATTTTGGTAATTCTCTCAAGATTTAAAGTTTTTTCATCGTTATTATATTTATTATGATGATCTGTGACCAGTGATCATTTTATTCTTTTGTTTAATTTATGTATAGTTGATTTACAATATTATATTAGTTTCAGGTTCACAGCATAGTGATTCAGTACTTTTATAGATTATACTATAAAGTTGTTTTAAAATATTGGCTACATTCCCTGTGCTGTACAATATATCCTGTAGCTTATTTATTTTACAACATGGTAGTGTGTACCTTCAAATCCGCTACCCTTCTCTTGTCCTTCTCCACCACCCCTCTCCCCACTGGTAACCGTTCCTTTGTTGTCTGTTGTCTGTATCTGTGAGTCTGATTCTGTTTTGTTATATTCATTCATTTGCATTATTTTTTAGATTCCACATACAAATGATAGCATATAATATTTCTCTTTCTCTGTTTGACCTACTCCACTCAGTATGATAATCTCTAGGTCCATCCATGTTGCTGCAAATGGCAAATTTTCAATTCTTTTTTTATGGCTGAGTAATATTCCATTGTAGATACACACCACATTTTCTTTATCCATTCATCTATTGATGGACAAACAGGTTACTTCCATATCTTCACTATTGTAAATAGTGCTGCTATGAACGTTGAGATGCATGTATCTTTTCCAATTAGCATTTTTGTTTTCTTTCGATATATACTCAGGAATGGAATTGCTGGATCATATGGTAATTCTATTTTTAGTTTTTTGAGGAATCTCCATACTGTTTTCTGTATTGACTGCACCAGTTTACATTCCCACCCTCTCCAGTATTTGTTATTTGTAGACTTTTTGATGATAGCCATTCTGAGTGCTGTGAGGTGATATCTCATTGTTGTTTTGATTTGCATGTCTCTAATAATTAGTGATGTTGAGCATCTTTTCATGTGCCTGTTGACCATCTGTATGTCTTCTTTGGAGAAATGTCTATTCAGGTCTTCTACCCATCTTTTTTTTTTTTTTTTTTTTTTCTTTTTGTGGTATGCGGGCCTCCCTCTGTTGTGGCCTCTCCCGTCGTGGAGCACAGGCTCCGGACGCGCAGGCTCAGCGGCCATGGCTCACGGGCCCAGGCGCTCCGCGGCATGTGGGATCCTCCCAGACCGGGGCGCGAACCCAGTTCCCCTGCATCGGCAGGCGGACGCGCAACCACTGCGCCACCAGGGAAGCCCTTCTACCCATCTTTTGATTGAGTTGTTTGTTTGTTGTTTGTTTTGATGTTGAGCTGTATGACCTTTTCATATATTTTGGATATTAACCCCTTGTTGGTCACATCATTTGCAAATATTTCCTCCCTTTCCATAGGTGTTTTCATTTTGTCAATGGTTTCCTTTGCTGTGCAGAAGCTTTTAAGTTTTTTGTTTTTGTTTTTTTTTTCTGTACACGGGCCTCTCACTGTTGTGACCTCTCCTGTTGCAAAGCACAGGCTCCGGATGCGCAGGCTCAGCGGCCATGGCTCACAGTCCTAGCTGCTTCGCGGCATGTGGGATCTTCCTGGACCAGGGCACGAACCCGTGTCCCCTGCATCGGCAGGCAGACTCTCAACCACTGCGCCACCAGGGAAGCCCAGCTTTTAAGTTTAATAAGGTCCCATTTGTTTATTTTTGCTTCTGTTTCCTTTGCCTGAGGAGACAGATCCAAAAAAATATTTCTATGGTTTATGTCAAAGAGTGTTCTGCCCATGTTTTTGTCTAGGAGTTTTGTGGCTTCCAGCCTTACATTTAGGTCTTTAATCCATTTTGAGCTTATTTTTGTATATGGTATGAGAAACTGTTCTAATTTAATTCTTTTACATGTAGCTGTTCAGTTTTCCTAGCATTTCCCCTTAATGAAGAGACAGTCTTTTCCCATTTTTATTCATGTTTCCTTTGTCATAAATTAATTGACCATAAGTGCATGGGTTTATTTCTGGGCTCTCTATTCTGTTTCATTGATCTATGTGTCTGGTTTTATGCCAGTACCATGCTGTTTCAATTACTTTAGCTATATAATATAGTCTGAAGTCAGAGAGCATGATACTTCTGGCTTTGTTCTTTTTTTCTCAAGACTGTTTTGGCTATTTGGGGTCTTTTGTGGTTCCATATAAGTTTTAGGATTATTTGTTCTAGTTCTGTGAAAAATGTCATGGGTATTTGGCTAGGGATTGCATTAAATTTATAGATTACTTTGGGTAGTATGGACATTTTAACAATATTAATTCTTCCAAATCATGAACACAGGATATCTTTCCATTTCTTTGTATCATCTTCAGTTTTCTTCATCAGTGTCCTATAGTTTTCAGAGTATAGGTCTTTGGCCTCCATGGTTAAGTTTATTCCAAGGTATTTTATTCCTTTTGATGCAATTTTAAATGGACTTCTTCTTGCTTTCTCTTTTCTGATAGTTCATTGTTAGGGTATAGAAAAGCAACAGATTTTTAAAAAATATTTATTTATTTATTTATTTATTTTTGGCTGTGTTAGGTCTTCATTGCTGTGCATGGGCTTTTCTCTAGTTGCAGCGAGCGGGAGCTACTCTTCATTGTAGCGCATGGGCTTCTCATTGCGGTGGCTTCTCTTGTTGAGGAGCATGGGCTCTAGGTGCCTGGACTTCAGTAGTTGTGGCTCACGAGCTCTAGAGCACAGGCTCAGTTGTTGTGGTGCATGGACTTAGCTGCTCCGCGGCATGTGAGATCTTCCCGAACCAGGGCTCGAACCCGTGTCCCCTGCATTGGCATGTGGATTCTTAACCACTGTGCCACCAGGGAAGTCCCCAGATTCCTGTATATTAATCTTGTTTCCGGAAACTTTACTGAATTCATATATTAGTTCTCATAATTTTTGGTGGAGATTTTGGGTTTTTTTCTAAATATACTATCATGTCAACAGCAAATAGTAACAGTGTTACTTCTTCCCTTCCAACTTGGATGCCTTTTATTTCTTTCCCTTGTCTGATTGCTGTGGCTAGGACTTCCAATACTATGTTAAACACACGTGGCAAGAGGGAACATCCTTATCTTGTTCCTGGTTTTAAAGGAAAAGCTTTCAGCTTTTTACCATTGAGTATAATGTTAGCTGTGGGTTTGCCATAAATGGCCTTTATTATGTTGAGACATGTTCTCTCTATATTGACTTTGATGAGAGTTTTTATCATGAATGGATATTGAATTTTGTCATATACTTTTTCTGCAACTGTTGAGATGATCATGTGATTTTTATCCTTCCTTTTGTTAATGTAGTGTAGCACATCCATTGGTTTGCAGATACTGAACCATCCTTGCATCTCTGGAATAAATTCCACTTGATCATGGTGTATGATCCTTTTTATATATTGTTGAACTTGGTTTGCTAATGTTTTGTTGAGCATTTTTGCATCTATATTCATCAGAGATATTGGCCTGTAATTTTATTTTTTATAGTGTCTTTGTCTGGTTTTGGTATCAGGGTAATGATGGCCTCATAGAATGAATTTGGGAGTGTTCCTTCCTCTTCAATTTTTTGGAATAGTTTGAGAAGAATAGGTATTAGCTCTTCTCTATATGTTTGGTAGAATTCAACCTATGAAGCCATCTAGTCCTGGACTTTTGTTTGCAGGGAGTTTTTTTTTTTATTACTAATTCAATTTCACTACTAGTGATTGGTCTGTTCAGATTGTCTATTTCCTCCTGATTTAGTCTTGGAAGACTGTATGTTTCTAGAAATTTATTGATTTCTTCTATGTTGACCAATTTGTTGGTATATAACTGTTCATAATATTCTCTTATGATTTTTTGTATCTTGGAAATATTGGTTGTAATTTCTCCTTATTCTTATTTTGTTTAGTTGGGGCCTCTCTCTTTTTTTTTTCTTAGTGAGCCTGGCTAAAGGCTTATCAATTTTGCTTATCTTTTCAAAAACCAACTCTGGTTTGATTGATCTTTTCTATTGTTTGGTTTTTTTTGGTCTCTATTTTATTTATTTCCTCTCAATCTTTATTATTTCCTTCTGCTGACTTTGGGGTTTGTTTGTTCTTCTTTATCTAATTCCTTTAGATGATAGATTAAGTTGTTTAAGATGTTTCTTGAGGTAGACCTATTTCACTCTAAAATTCCCTTTTAGAATTCCTTTTGCTGCATCCCTTAGATTTTTGAAAGTTGTGTTTTTATTTTTATTTCTCTCAAGGTATTTTATGATTTTCTCTTTATTTCTTCATTCACCCATGTTTAGTAGCATGTTGTTTAGTCTCTGTGTGTTTGTGTTTTTTCTGTTTTTTTTTTTTACATGTAATTCATTTCTAGTTTCATACTGTTGTGGTTGGAAAAAATGTTAGATATAATTTCTGTTCTCTTAACTTTGATGAGACTTGTTTAGTGGCTTACCATGTGATCTACCCTGGAGAACATTTCACATGCACTTGAAAAGAATGTATATTCTGCTATTTTTGTGTGGAATGGCCTGTAGATATCTATTAAGTCCAACTGGTTTAATATGTCATTTAAAACCACAATTGCCTTATAGATTTTCTATCTGGATGATCTGTCCATTGATGTAGTGGAGTGTTAAAATCCCCTACTACTCTTGTATTGTCAATTTCTCCCTTTATGTATGTTAATATTTGCTTTATATATTTAGTTGCACCTATATTAGGTGCATATATGTTAACGAATGTTATATTCTCTTGTATTGATCCCTTTATCATTATATAATGCCCTTCTTTGTCTTTTGTTATAGACTTTGTTTTAAAGCCTACTTTGTCTTTTATTAGTATTGCTGCCCCAGCTTTCTTTTAGTTCCATTGGCATGAAATATCTTTTTCCATTCCCTCACTTTCAGTCTGTGTGTGTCCTTAGCTCCGAAGTGAGTCCCTTGTAAGCAGCATATAGATGGGTCTTTTTTTTAATCCAGTCAGCCACTGTGTGTCTTTTGATTGGAGCATTTAGTCCATTGATATTTAAAGTGATTAGTGATAGGCATGTACTTATTGCCATTTTGTTACTTGCTTTCTGGTTGTTTTTGTAGTTCTTTTTTGTTCTTTTTCTTTTAGTTTCTTCCTTGTGGTTGATGATTTTCTTTAGTGGTATATTTGTGCTCCATTCTCTCTATTTTGTGTGTGTCTATTGTAGGTTTTTTAATTTGTGGTTACCATGGGGTTCATATGTGTTGACTTATATATACTTGTTTTAAACTGATAGTTATTTAAGTTCAGCCACATTCTAAAAGATCTACATTTTGTACTCCCCCACACACACATTTTATGGTTTTGAAGTCATATTTTTCATGTTTATCTCACCTATTTATTGTAGTTATAGTTGATTTTACAATTTTTGTCTTTTAATCTTAGTACTAGCTTATTTAAGTGGTTGATCCATAGCCTTTACTATATATTTGCCTTTACTAGTGGGATTTTGCCTTTCCTATAAATTACTACTTTTTGTACCCTTTCCTTTTCCACTTGGAGAAGACCCTTTAACACTTCTTTTAGGGTTGGTTTAGTATTTATGAAACTCTTAGTTTTTTGCTTGTCTGAGAAGTTCCGTATTTCTCCTTCAACTCAGAATGATAACCTTGCTGTATAGAGTATCCTAGGTTGCAGGATTTTCCCTTTCAGCATTTTAAATATATCATGCCACCCCCTTCTGGTCTGCAGAGTTTCTTCAGAAAAGTCAGAAAAAATAAACAAATAGCCTTGTGGGGTTTCCCTTGTATATATGCCTCTTTGCTTCTTTCTTGCTGCCTTTAAAATTCTCTTTAACTTTTGCCATTTTAGTTATGGTATGTCTTGGTGTGGGTCTGTTTGGATTCATCTTGTTTGGGACTCTCTGTATTTCCTGTACCTGGATGTTTATTTCCTTCTTCAGCTTCAGGAAGTTTTCAGCCATAATTTGATCAAATAGGTTTTTGAACACTTTCTCTCTTCTCCTTCTGGGACCCCTATATTGTGAATGTTTAGTACACTTGATGTTGTACGAGAGGTTTCTTAAAGTGTCCTCATTTTTAAAATTTGTTTTCCTTTTTGCTGCTCTGATCAGGTGATTTCCATTATACCATCTTCCAGCTCACTTATGCATTCTTCTGTATCACCTAGTCTGCTGTTAGTTCCTTCTAGTGTGTTTTTCATTTTAGTTATTGTATTCTTCAGCTCTGACTGATTCTTTTCTCTGTTTTCTAGTTCCTTGTTAAAATTCAAACTGTGTTCATCTATTCTTTTCCCAAGTTCAGGTAGCATTTTTATTAATAATTCTTTGAACTCTTTATAAGTTAGTTATCTCTATTTTATTAGTTGTTTTTTCAAGATTTTTTTTCTTGTTCCTTCATTTGTAACAAATTCCTCTGTCTTCTCATTTTGTTTAACTTTCTCTGTCTCTATCAAATTAGTTGAAACAGTCACCTGTCCTGGTCTTGAAGGGGTGTCCTTGTACGGAAACAGCCTATGCAGTTCATGTGTGTACAGTGGCTTTGGTGGGAGAGCTGGATCTGATGTGAGCTTAGGTAACATCTTCCCCCAGGATGTGCTGGCAGCTATCACCATGGTGGGAGGTGGGGCTGGAGATGGAGGGGCTAGAGCCAGAGCCTAGTATGAACCAAACTACTCCTATGTTCAGTGACCATCATCACCCTGTTGGGGGCAGGGTAAAGAAGAGGAGAGGGCAGCTCAGTGGACTCATCTTCCTGGTGTCAGACCCCAAGGCTGGGTGCCCAATATGTGGTTCCAGCTCCTCTCTTCCCAGGCAGGATCCTTGAGCCCATTTAATCCCCCTCCTTTTCTATATCCCCTCCCAGGAGTGCTTGTCCCAACCTGATTGCTCACTTCCCTTCCTGCCCGACTCCATTTGGCTTTTTCTGTAGCCTTGGTTGTAGCAGAGTCTTCCTGCCAGGCTTCAGGTTGTTTTCAGTGGGAATGTTCCACATGTAGGTTTATTTTTGATGTGTCCTCCTACTCCACCATCTTGATCTCAACCCCTGATCAGTGATCTTTGATGTGACTGTTGCAAAAAGATTGCAACCTGCTGAAGGCTCAGATGATGATTAGCATTTTTAGCAATAAGGTATTTTAATTAAGGTATATACATTTTTTTAGACATAATGCTATTGCGCACTTAATAGACCACAGTGTAGTGTAAACCTAACTTTTATGTGCACTTGGAAACCAGAAAATTTGTGTGACTCGCCGCTTTATTGTGATATTCGCTTTATAAAGCAGTGGTCTGGAACCAAATTCACAATATCTCGAGGTCGGCCTGTATAGTATGTGTATAAGCAATATAAATTTATATGAAAATTAAAGTTATTGAATTATGCATCTAATTTATGATCACCTTTTTAAAAAGACTGTGCAAATAAACAAAAGAGAATAAATTGGAATCTTGAAATTTCATCTTTACAAACAACCACTATTGATATCTACCTGGAAAGATTTTATTTATTTCCATGTACATATGTGGATTATGCTGGTTGTATTTTTCTTTTCCCTGAACGTTTACTAAATATCTTTATGCAGATTTGTAACATCATTTTGTTTTTCTTTTTTACTTCTTGTTTTCAGACAATTTTAGACTTATGGGAGACTTACAAATATAGCACTTACTTTTCCCTCGCACTCAGCTTAGCGGCAGCTTCCTTGGACCTATCAGGCTTCCACAGAAGTGCCTTACCCATAGTTTTTAGGTTTTATTTTTTTCCCTAAGCCATTTTGCCCAACTAAAAACAATTACTGGACTTTTCATTTATCCACAGTTTATAACAATAGAGTAAGGGCTCTATCCTTCATTAGATCCTTGACTTTAAACTTTAGTTTTGTAGCTCAAATCCCACTGTTGTTTTAATCTCTTAATATTTGGAGATTAGAAGCTGTTTCATCCCTAAATTTACAGGCTCTCTCTATCTCCTTTCATGACTGCTTGCAAATCAGCCAGTTCTTTTTTTTTTTTTTGGCTG
>NC_041224.1:69944098-69968798 GCF_002837175.3 Physeter macrocephalus | reverse complement strand
TTCTTTTTTTTTTTTGGCTGTGTTGGGTCTTCGTTTCTGTGCGAGGGCTTTCTCTAGTTGTGGCAAGCGGGGGCCACTCTTCATCGCGATGCGTGGGCCTCTCACTATCGCGGCCTCTCTTGTTGCGGAGCACAGGCTCCAAACGTGCAGGCTCAGTAGTTGTGGCTCACGGACCTGGTTGCTCCATGGCATGTGGGATCTTCCCAGACCAGGGCTCGAACCCGTGTCCCCTGCATTGGCAGGCAGATTCTCAATCACTGCGCCACCAGGGTAGCCCCAGCCAGTTCTTTTCTGAGCTCATATTTCTTGTTTTACCTAATCAAACCCAGCAAACAGCGAACCCCACACCTGCCGGACACTGAGCCCTTCACCTTTAGTAAGTGCAAGATCTGCCCTCCAGGTGTTCCCTGGAAATGCTTTCAATGAATCTTTCCAGCCTCAGATAAGAGTATCCTTCCCGCTCTCTATCCAACCCCCGAGGCCAATCGACATAAGTTAATATCATTTACAACAGAAGCTCACTACTAGATACTCATTTCTGTGTCAGTCACCATAAGCTCTGTTGTGCTTTGGTAACAGACAACTTCAGGATGGCAGTGGCTTATCACTTACTCCCATTTCGGGTCCATCCTGGGTCAGCACGGGCCTCTGGGACACAGACTGACAGAGCAGCCCCTGCAGAGAACGTTGCAGTGGGGGCAGGGGCAGGGGCCACATGGGAGCCATCCCTCCAGGAGGTGGCAGGACACCTCTGCCTGCTCCTTATCAGCCAAAGCAAGGCCATGGCTTTATTCCCTGGGGCAGGGGAGCCACTATCACCCCTCATCTGGAAAGAGGAGGGCCATGCTGCTCCATTAGCAGCACCAGTAGCAACCATAATACCCTTTTGTTGAAATTCTCAGCTTCCATTTTGCTCCTTAGAAACAGAGATGCAATGACCATCTTCTTGTGTCCATACCTTTGTTTGTGTTTGTCCTTTTATTTTCTAAGGATAAGTTTATAGGCATAGAATTACTGTGTTAAAACGTTTGGTGTTAAGGCTGCTGCTGGCCTGCCTGGTGTGTCTCTGTGTACAGATGGGAAGCTGGCAGGTGGGTTTGCCAGGTAGGTGGCACCTTGGGGTCAATGAGAAGGTGGGACCCTTTGCAGCCCAGGCCAGAGGTATGGTTTGGCTAGTGGATGGTGGCTCAATTTCAGGATCCACTGGCCCCTGTCTCCTCAGAGGGTAAGGCAGTATACCAACTTCTTAGCTGTGGAAAGGATTTACCAAAAACCCAGAAAGTGCAGGTTGCCATTCAGAAGCAGTTCATGCTTTCAGAAACCACTCATGTGTCCTGACTTGTGAGGCCTCCAGGAGAACAAAAATCCTGGGTTTTTCAATGATCAGTAGAAGAAAGGGCCAGAGTAGAAACATTCATTGTGCAGAATTCCTCCTAATCTATAAATGATGTTGAGTTTCTGGATAGAGCATGACACAACAGAAAACCGTGACTGAAATGCACCAAATCTCCTGGTGTTTGATGTCTCATTTGTGAAAGGGGACCTGCCTTCCTTAGAATTCCATTGTTTTATCAATCCCGGCTTCTCCAGACTTGTAGCAAAGTCTCCAGAGAGCTGTGGGTGGTGGGAAAATGAGCCAGAATGGTATGAAGGCAAAGAGGAAAAATGTAATGGCTTAACTTGGAGGAAAAGCTCTGAACAGCAACCTGAGTGACCTTGAAATAGGTAGGGTTTGGAAACCCCCCAGGCCGAGGACCCAGGGAGACGCTGTCATAGACAGAAACCACAATTTTCATAGCCTCAGTCTGGACACACACCCAGGAGCTGATCGCTTTGTTATTTCTTTCTGATTTGGGTTCCCGAGAATGCAGTTCTACAATTTTATTGTCATTGTGAGCTCAACTAGAGAGGGCAGTTTGGGTTTTTTTAATTTGTTTATTAGCTTGTCTTTTTAAATGTGTTGTCACATGACAGGTTCAGGTCCCCTTTCTAGTGCCCTCCTCTGAGTAGGTGGTGGGTGGGCCCTGCTGGCTGTCACCCACCCTGACTCCATGAGGGTGGGGCCTTGTGTCCCCCACCGTGGACCCCACTGTGTGCCTCTCAGCACCTGCCTTAGAACTTATTTGTTGTTTTAATCTTTTACATTTCACTGATATGCTGCATTGTTGCTTTTTTTTTTTAAAGTACCTAAAGCAGTTATAACTCTAATATATATATATATTAAATTCTGGCAGGAATGATGTTTGCCAAAGGATTTACTCTAGGATTCTTTCAAGTAGCAAGCATCTCAATGTACATTTAACACATGATTCTAATTTTAAAAATAAGTTTCCTTAATATAATAGTATCAATTGTAAAGGGAAAAAAAAGAGCTTGGTATTTCAGACAGCTTTTTTCCTTCTTCTCTTTTCTGGCCTTATGAGGAAAGAATAAAATATCTTCTTTGTGCCTTCCAAGAAAGGCAGCCTGGAATTGTTGTCTAGATCTGGGCCTGCCACCCCAGGTTTGATGTCCCCTTAGATTAATTTGATGAGTAGACATGTACAAAGCACACTGCTTGAGGTCTTCTGACCCAAGGTGGGAAAGTAGCTGGAGCGCCCAAAGCAGCATCCTTGCCTCGGCAAGGAGCAGCTTCTGTCCTGGAGGCTGGCAGGGGCCCACGCTGGAGCAGCCACCCCTGGCCTGTCAGTATCACCAGGGAGAGGAGCAGGGCTCAGGGCATAAGCCTCCACCTGCCCTGCAGTTTGGGAACGTGGGGAGGGACCGCTGTCCCTCAAGAGGCCCTGGTCCTGTTGGCAGAGAGACAGGCTGCAGATAAATGTCCACGTGAGAGGGGAAGCTTCCTGTTCATTATGCTTACCGGGTGCTTCCACACATGTTGTGATACAGCCTGTGAGCAACCATCTATGGGAGTCTACGGAGGGGATGCTGTCAGCCTATTTGCCCACCTCGTATCCTGGTGCTACTTCCAGAATGAACCTACCAGGTTCCTTCCAAGATTGGCAGATCTAGGCCAAAGCAAGGCCATGGCTTTATTCCCTGGGGCAGGGGAGCCACTATCACCCCTCATCTGGAAAGAGGAGGGCCATGCTGCTCCATTAGCAGCACCAGTAGCAACCATAATACCCTTTTGTTGAAATTCTCAGCTTCCATTTTGCTCCTTAGAAACAGAGATGCAATGACCATCTTCTTGTGTCCATACCTTTGTTTGTGTTTGTCCTTTTATTTTCTAAGGATAAGTTTATAGGCATAGAATTACTGTGTTAAAACGTTTGGTGTTAAGGCTGCTGCTGGCCTGCATGGTGTGTCTCTGTGTACAGATGGGAAGCTGGCAGGTGGGTTTGCCAGGTAGGTGGCACCTTGGGGTCAATGAGAAGGTGGGACCCTTTGCAGCCCAGGCCAGAGGTATGGTTTGGCTAGTGGATGGTGGCTCAATTTCAGGATCCACTGGCCCCTGTCTCCTCAGAGGGTAAGGCAGTATACCAACTTCTTAGCTGTGGAAAGGATTTACCAAAAACCCAGAAAGTGCAGGTTGCCATTCAGAAGCAGTTCATGCTTTCAGAAACCACTCATGTGTCCTGACTTGTGAGGCCTCCAGGAGAACAAAAATCCTGGGTTTTTCAATGATCAGTAGAAGAAAGGGCCAGAGTAGAAACATTCATTGTGCAGAATTCCTCCTAATCTATAAATGATGTTGAGTTTCTGGATAGAGCATGACACAACAGAAAACCGTGACTGAAATGCACCAAATCTCCTGGTGTTTGATGTCTCATTTGTGAAAGGGGACCTGCCTTCCTTAGAATTCCATTGTTTTATCAATCCCGGCTTCTCCAGACTTGTAGCAAAGTCTCCAGAGAGCTGTGGGTGGTGGGAAAATGAGCCAGAATGGTATGAAGGCAAAGAGGAAAAATGTAATGGCTTAACTTGGAGGAAAAGCTCTGAACAGCAACCTGAGTGACCTTGAAATAGGTAGGGTTTGGAAACCCCCCAGGCCGAGGACCCAGGGAGACGCTGTCATAGACAGAAACCACAATTTTCATAGCCTCAGTCTGGACACACACCCAGGAGCTGATCGCTTTGTTATTTCTTTCTGATTTGGGTTCCCGAGAATGCAGTTCTACAATTTTATTGTCATTGTGAGCTCAACTAGAGAGGGCAGTTTGGGTTTTTTTAATTTGTTTATTAGCTTGTCTTTTTAAATGTGTTGTCACATGACAGGTTCAGGTCCCCTTTCTAGTGCCCTCCTCTGAGTAGGTGGTGGGTGGGCCCTGCTGGCTGTCACCCACCCTGACTCCATGAGGGTGGGGCCTTGTGTCCCCCACCGTGGACCCCACTGTGTGCCTCTCAGCACCTGCCTTAGAACTTATTTGTTGTTTTAATCTTTTACATTTCACTGATATGCTGCATTGTTGCTTTTTTTTTTTAAAGTACCTAAAGCAGTTATAACTCTAATATATATATATATTAAATTCTGGCAGGAATGATGTTTGCCAAAGGATTTACTCTAGGATTCTTTCAAGTAGCAAGCATCTCAATGTACATTTAACACATGATTCTAATTTTAAAAATAAGTTTCCTTAATATAATAGTATCAATTGTAAAGGGAAAAAAAAGAGCTTGGTATTTCAGACAGCTTTTTTCCTTCTTCTCTTTTCTGGCCTTATGAGGAAAGAATAAAATATCTTCTTTGTGCCTTCCAAGAAAGGCAGCCTGGAATTGTTGTCTAGATCTGGGCCTGCCACCCCAGGTTTGATGTCCCCTTAGATTAATTTGATGAGTAGACATGTACAAAGCACACTGCTTGAGGTCTTCTGACCCAAGGTGGGAAAGTAGCTGGAGCGCCCAAAGCAGCATCCTTGCCTCGGCAAGGAGCAGCTTCTGTCCTGGAGGCTGGCAGGGGCCCACGCTGGAGCAGCCACCCCTGGCCTGTCAGTATCACCAGGGAGAGGAGCAGGGCTCAGGGCATAAGCCTCCACCTGCCCTGCAGTTTGGGAACGTGGGGAGGGACCGCTGTCCCTCACGAGGCCCTGGTCCTGTTGGCAGAGAGACAGGCTGCAGATAAATGTCCACGTGAGAGGGGAAGCTTCCTGTTCATTATACTTACCGGGTGCTTCCACACATGTTGTGATACAGCCTGTGAGCAACCATCTGTGGGAGTCTACGGAGGGGATGCTGTCAGCCTATTTGCCCACCTCGTATCCTGGTGCTACTTCCAGAATGAACCTACCAGGTTCCTTCCAAGATTGGCAGATCTAGTCTGTGGCTCTTCTCAAAATAAACTTCCACAGACTGTTCCACCCTCTCCTGGGCCTTGGTGGAAAGCCATCAGCAGAGGGGCCAGAAGCACCAGACGCCTGAAAAACCAGAATGTCAATGATCCGAGTGACCTCAAGCTGGTGCCTTGCTGTGTGTTCATCTGTAAGAGAGAATGATTGTACCTCACCCCGGCTGCCCTCCAGGGACGGCCGTGATGATTAGATGGAGGACAGATGTGAAGGGTCACCCACATTTGGGGCCAAGGAGCTCACAGGGGCAGGATGGTTGCACTGGGGGCCATCTGATTCATAGCTCTTTGTGAGGGGATATTACTTTGCCTGCTAAACTTGGGTGCCTGTAAAGCAGTGTGCCCATGGCCACAGCATCACAAATGTCCTGGCAAAGGGTGTTTGGAGGGACATTTCCACGTGGCATGGATTCGGGTGATTGCAAGCCTAGATGCAGCATCCTGGGGCCCTGGGAGGCAGGGGCAAGGCTGGGAATTCTTGTTCGTGCTTCTGATGAGAGACCAGGGACAAATGCTGAGGAAGGCCGACTGCCTCCTTTGCAGCCTCTGGGACTCCAGAGCCAGGGCAGGTGGCCCCGAGTGTGCGAAAGGTCACTCCCTTCTTGGCAAGGCAGGTTGGTCACTCAGAGCAGTCGTGTCACAAATACTTGGCCAGTGTGTACATGGATTCATACCTGTGCACATATTAACCAGTCAGGAAACATGGAACTTAAGCACGATTTTTAAAATTCCATTTTCTTAAATGTTAAGATTCATCTTTATATCTTAGTGTTGCTGAAGTTAGGACGTGCCAGGTGGTCAGGGTCACACCACGACCAAGGTGGGCAGGCTTTCCAGCTTTCCAGGCTCCTGGCACCCAGCAGGGCTGCATTCCAGGCCTGGGGGATGGGGCGGGCCTGGGGGATGGGTTCTGCCACATGAGTTACCTGAGTGGGAGTGATGTGTGTCACTTACAGGCTGTTTGCATGAAGGCGTGTGACCCTTCAGAGCTGTCCTGCCCTCTGCTTGGTGATGAGCAGCGTTGGGGGTGGAGGGCTGCCCCATCAGCCTGTGGCGCAGAATGGGGAGAGGTCCTAGGGCACAGCCCAGCTGACCCATCATGACTGCGCAGCATGGGCTGGAAATAAACCGTGGTGGGTGTGAGCTGCCAGCGTATTGGCTGGAACTGATGCTCTCACTGCTTTTTTTTTTTCTTTCTTTTTTTCTCTACAAGCTGTTATCAGAAGGATCCTGTGTCTTAGAACCAAGACAATATGATAATTTCTCTGGTCACTTTCCAGCTTTCCTGGTTAAGGAATCTTCAGGCATTCTCAGCAAAACAGGAATGAAGCCACTTGCCTTCAGAGGCAGGAACTGGGCATGGACATTTCAGGAGATTCTTATTTACAGAAGCATGTTGAAAGCTAGAAAACCCTGTGAAATGGTGAACTAGAGATTTCCCCGTTTATGTTTCATGATGCTAAAATAGGTTCCATTAAAAAATAAAATAAGGTGCTTTGCTTCAGTAAGTTGGGGAAATGTTCTGTACACTCTCAATTTGTCCTTGAAGGTATGCAGTGCCCATTAGCGGATCAAAGACTCTGAGAAGGCCCACAGTTTAGTCAAGTAGAATCCAGTATTTTTCAAACTTGTTTGAAAAATGTCCTCCCCTACCCCAGCCCCGCACATCTTTCAGGCCCAGTGTTTACAGGGAAGTTAGTACACGATATATGGAATTTGCTGAATCCTGGTGCAGTAGAATAGTGCTTCTTCCCCGTCTAAAAGCTGCAGGATGTGTCATAAAGGAAGTCATTATGATATAGTGCATATTATGACATAGTTACTTCCTTTTCTAGTCTTTTCTAAGCATCAATTTCTTGAGCTCCACCTGTATACAAGGCTTCCTATGCTGGCTGGTGTGTAGAACACTCCGTGTCTGGCCCAGGACCCTATGCGTCAACATCGGCGTGGGGAGGGCACCCAGAAACCCACAGGTCCTTGGCCCCCACCAGCACCTGCACAAAGGGCTGTCTCGGCATGAGGCCCGGGAATCCGCATGGAGAACACACACCACGTGACTCTCAGGCTCCCTGACCTGTGAAAGACCCCGCACCAGATGCCTGGCTTCTGCCCTCTGTCTGTCTGGGGCTGGGTTCTGGAAGTGGCTGGGAATGTCCCGGCCTCGAAGACCTAGCATGGGGCCCTGAGGGAGCCCATGTGATGAGTTAAGACCTCACGGCTGTGTTTGTGCCCTTTAGAAGTGACTGCTAGACTTCTGCATTTTAGTGGAAGCCGTCACTTGTTAGGGCCAAGGGGGCTGAGGATCAAGGGGAGGGTCGCTAAGGTGGCCAGCAGGGGAATGGGGGCCGGGTCCCTAGACAGGGCTGTGCTCACCATATATGTCATTCCCATGAGGCTTGGTGCACAGTGGAGGGTTCTGGCCTTCACACCCGCGGCCGGGTACCTGCTCGGTGATGTGATGGAGGGAGGTGCAGGTGGGGACAGCAGGGGAGGAGGCTTCACAGCAGCTGGGCAGATTCTTCCCCGTGGACACCTTTCTTTTCAGCTGTCGTGCGAGGGATCTTGATGCCTCTGATGAGGCAGTTCTTCTGGAATTTGTTCAGGCTCAAAAGACAGAAATCAGTCCTTTAATCGAGGCTATGACATGACTCCAGGGCCCGAGTTTTAACTGTCCCGTGAAGCCTCTCCCAAGGCTGCAGCTTCTTTCCTGCAGCAAGGACAGCTGGAAACAAGGCAGAACAATTTAACTTCTGCCCCCCCCCTTTTATTTCCCCCTCTTTGCGGTATGCGGGCCTCTCACTGCTGTGGCCTCTCCCGTTGCGGAGCACAGGCTCCGGACGCGCAGGCCCAGCGGCCATGGCTCACGTGCCCAGCCGCTCCGCGGCACGTGGGATCCTCCCGGACCGGGGCACAAACCCATGTCCCCTGCATCGGCAGGCGGACTCTCAATCACTGCGCCACCAGGGAAGCCCTTCTGCCCCCTTTTACGTTCAAATGACCTCACGATGGCTGAGGTGGCCCTTTGGAAGGTGCTGCCCTCGGCCAGCGGATGCTGTAACTGCCCAATTCTGCAGGTCAGCATCATGGGCACAGGGCCTCCGGGGAGAGTGCTGAAGCCCTAAAAGGGCCTCCCTGGTGACAGGGTCAGCAGGAACATTCTGGTCCGATAGGGCATTGGGTCTGGTAATTCAGGGACACTTACAAAAATACGGAAGCTGGGGTCCCACTCCCAGGGCATCTTTGTTAACGATCCCCAAGTGAGCCAGCCGTGCAGCTGGGGTGTGAGCCTGGGGATGGCACTGAGCAGGACTCAGGTCAGTGCTTCCTCCCTGAGAGGCCGGAGAGCAGGTCACAGGGACCCAGCATCTTCCTCTCCGCTCACGCCTCCTCCCAGGTCTCCTCAGGCCACCCTGCCTGGACAGGGCTCTGGCTAGAGAGAAACTGGCCCATCAGCACCCCAGCCCTGGGCCCCTGGCCCATCAGCACTCCCACCACCCAGCCTCTGGGCCCCGGACCCAGCCCTCCTCACCTCCCTGGCTGAGGCCACTCCTCTCCCCTGCCTGGAAGCTGGGCTCTCTTCTCTGCAGCACATGGGCCTGGCTGACGTCTATGGGCCAAGTGTCCCCCAGCCCCGGGAGGGCTTCTCAAGCCGCCCGCCGGATGCTTTCACTTCCCATGCCAACATGTGTTCTCGTTTCCTGTCCTTCAAAGGACCAAAAGACGTGTGCTCATGACACACACACAACATGTACACACAAACCACAGTTTACGCTCATACATTTTATGAATGCTGCACACACCCACACATACCACATGTGTGCACGGCCATACACATGCAGTCACACATGCACACACCATGCACAAGTGCACCCTTATACACACATGTGCATGCCCCTCCTGTACGGAAGAACCCGAGGAGGTGGCAGCTTGGTGCACTAAATGCTCTTGGTCCCTGTTGATGGGGGAAAAGGACAGGGTGGCAAACCAGTCAGCGATGGCCAGTGAACTTCCCAGGCTCTCTCCAGGTCCCCTGAAATGCAGTGTGCAGTGGCCTGGGATGCAGTGTGATGGTCCAGGCTGGACCTCCTCCAGGGGCCCGGGTCGGGGTCTGTGCACAGCCATTGACCGTCCCGTCCTGTCCATACAATTCCTCTCCTGCCACAAGCGCTGGAGCTGGACCCCTGCTACCCCACTGTCGGTGGACACCTGCCAGCCCCACTCGCAAGCTGACTGCATGGTCACCTGTGTCCTGGTTCTCATCTGTCACCAGGGCCCTTGTGCTCCCACAGCACAAGGAGTGGGGTTTGGATTCTTGTTATTCCCACTGCTTCCTCCCCCCACATAGACACAGCACACACATTACCACATGTGTGCACACACCACATACACCCCATGTACCACATGTCACACACACGCATCCCCCCACACCACGTGACACACCATACACACACCCCCACACGCATACATGTCACATCAATCACAAGGTCCTCGTAATTCATTTACTCACTCTATCTGCATCTCTCCATCCATGCTGTACTGGTTGCAGCCATCACCGTCTCTCTCTGACCTGAAATATTATTATCTTTTCCACCAAATGTCATTTAAATTGCTCTTAATGGTAGAGACTGAGACAGGAAGTTAAATCCGTGCACCCCTCCCCCTCTGCAGTGCCTGGTCTGTGTATAATGGGTTTTTTACTTGCTCTGCCCCTCCCTCAACAGGACACCCTCAGACCTGGCTCTGGAGGTGTGCACATGCAAGGCCTCTCCATCCACGGGCACGTAGCGTGGGCCGGCAGCCACGTGGTTTGAGCCTGATTGAATTAGGGGCTTTCTCATCAGAGGGAGCCCTGCCTTGCCCTGCTGGGTGTCCTTCAGGGTTCAGAGCCTCCTGGGCACAAATGTTGAGCTAGCCGACGCTGCAGAGCTGAGAGAGGCTGGTGTTCATGAGCAATTACAGAAGGGACCAAGTTAGTCCTTGGAACACTGATCCTCCAACGGTTAGTCCAGAACCGTTGGAGATATGGCTCATTTTAGCAGCACTTAGAGGCTGCTGAAATTTCCAGTCGAGGTGGTGGTTGTATTAATCAGCTCAGGCTGATTAATACAGAACTAACAGAACTCCACAGACTAGGTAGCTTAAACAACAGACATCTATTTCTCACAGCTCTGGAGGCTGGAAGTCCAAGATCAAGGCACTGGCACTCTGGTTTCTGGTGATGCCACGCTCCTTGGTTGAAGATGGCCACCTTCTTGCCATGTTTTTACCTGGCCTCTTCTGTGCACGTACAAGGGAGAGAAGAGAGAGAGATCTGGTGTCTCTTCCTCTTCTTGGAAGGACACTAATCTTATCAGATCAGGGCCCCACCCTTAAGACCTCATTTAAGCTTAATTACCTCCCAAGGGTCCTATGTCTAAATACACTCACATTGGGGGTTAGGGCTTCAACAAATGAATTTGGAGGCATGCTCTTCAGTCTGTAACAGTGGTGGAGTTTTCAGCTCGGCTCTGCTGCCTGCTCTGGCCTCCTTCAGCTGCCCTCCCTTGTCTCACGTGTACTCCTTGTGTAGGTAGCTCCCTGAAGCTCTGTGTGTGAGCTCACAGGCCAGTGTGCCATGTGGGGAGGGACACCCTCCCTGCCTCCTGGAATGGCCTCCCTCCTCAGCCACCTGATAAGCTGCACTGTCCTCCTCGACCTGGCTGCTGGGTGCTGATTCCACAGGAAGCCCTGGGGAGGGCCTGGCGGGCGTCACTTGGATTTACCACTTTACCTTTCAGAATATGTGTTCTTATCTCAGGAATGGGGAGAAGACACTTGCCTGGTAACAAGATGTCAGTGAGTCCAGTCAGATAGGCTTTGTGGAAGTCTTCAGTAGATTAAACAACGATTATACACAGGAAGATAATTATTATGGCTGTTATCACTGAATTACTGGTGTGTGAAAATAAAATATCTCAGCATGTATATCAGGAATCTGTTCAGGTGTAAGTAACAGAAAACTGACCAGATAGTGGGTTGCTTCTCACACATAAGGAGGTTCCTAGCATTGGTTCAGAGGCTTCACACTTTGATTGACGTCTCTGTAATTCTCCTGACCACCTGGCCACAAGGTGGCTGCTGAAGCACTAGCCATTATGTCCTAGTTCAAGGAAGGAGGAGGGGTCAGTGCCAGCTGTTTCTGATTTTTGTTTGTCAGGATTACAAAGATTTCCTGGAAATCTGCCAGACGGGTTTATATTTAGTTTTTATTGGCCAGAGCTGGGTCACGTGGCTACCACTGGCTTGGAGGGAGGCAGGGAAAATGGGAAACAATGTTATCTCACACTAGCTGGCATTGGCTTACACTCACCAAGATCTATTGCCTGAGCCAGGCATGTGAACCCACCACCACCACCCAAACTAGGTTCTGATGGTGAGGCAGGAGGAGACTGGACTGGTGCTGGGTGGATGGCAAACAAAAGTAGTGTCTCTCATGGGATATACTTTACTGCCTAATAGCTGGAATTCAGAATTGCCAGTGGTGGAAAGATTACTAGATTCTCTGAAAGGGACTCTCCCCAGTGTTTCTTACCTGGGCTGTGAAAAGAAAACAGAGTCTGAGGGACTTAGAGTCAGGTGTGAATCTAACCTGGGGGAATGCAGATGTTGGGTCCTGACCCTGATGTGTCCTCCATCCCCTCCCGCCCGCCGCTGCCCTCCGCTCTCCTTGTGCCCATCTCCTTTCCCGCTGGCATCTGTCTTGCACATCCCCCGCACCTCTCTGTGCCTTGGCTTCCTGTTGGCTTTGCTTTTCGTTCAGTCTCCACTTCGGTCAATTGTGCAGGAAGTTTATAAAGGAAAGTCTCTTCAACAAGTGATGCGGGGAAGCTGAACAGCTACAGGTGAAACAATGAGATTAGAACACTCCCTCACACCACATGCAAAACTAAACTCAAAATGGATTAAAGACCTAAATGTAAGACCTGAAACCATAAAACTCCTAGAAGAGAACATAGGCAGAGCACTCTTTGACATAAATTGTAGCAGTATTTTCTTGGATCAGGCTCCTAAGGCAAAAGAAATAAAAGCAAAAATAAACAAATGGAACCTGATTAAACTTAAAAGCTTTTGCACAGCAAAGGAAACCACTGACAAAATGAAAAGAACTGTGGAATGGGAGAAAATATTTTCAAATGATGTGACCAACAAGGGGTTAATATCCAAAATATATAAACAGCTCGTACAACTCAATATCAAAAAAACAAACAGCTCAATCAAAAGATGGGCAGAAGGCCTGAATAGACATTTCTCCAAAGAAGTCATACAGATGGCCAACAGGCACATGAAAAGATGCTCAGTATCACTAATTATTAGAGAAATGCAAATCAGAACAACAATGAGATATCACCTCACACTTGTCAAAATGGCTCTCATCAAAAAGTCTACCAATAACAAATGTTGGAGAGGGTGTCAAGAAAAGAAAACCCTGTACACTACTGGTGGGAATGTAAATTGGTGCAGACACTATGGAAAACAGTATGGAGGTTCCTCAGAAAACTAAAAGTGGAACTACCATATGATCCAGTAGTCCCACTCCACGTATATATGCAGAAAAAAACGAAAACAGTAATTCAAAAAGATACGTGCACCCCAACGTTCATAGGAACACTAGCCAAGACATGGAAGCAACCAAAGTGCCCATCAGCAGACTATTGGATAAAGAAGATGTGGTATATATGTACAGTGGAATACTCTTCAGCCATAAAAAAGAATGAAATGCTGCCATTTGCAGCAATGTTGATGGACCTAGAGAATATTATGCTTAGTGAAATAAGTCAGGCAGAGAGAGGCAAATACTGTATATCACTTATATGTGGCATCTAAAAAATAATACAAATGAATGTATATGCAAAACAGTAACTGACTCACAGATACAAAAAACAAACTTGTGATTACCAAAGGAGAGAGGGAGGGGGAGGGGCACGAAAGGGGTATGGGATTAAGAGATACAAACTACTATGTGTAAAATAGATAAGCAACAAGGATATATTGTATAGCATAGGGAGTTATAGCCCTTATCTTGTAATTATTTATAATCTGCAAAAATACTGAATCACTATGCTATAAACCTGAAATTAATATAACATTGTAAATTGGCTGTTCTTCAATAAAAAAAAAAAAAAAGAAAAGAAAAGCAGGGTGCTGTGCATGATTAAACATTGTAACAGGAAACAGGCCTGGCAGGGTGGGACCCAGGAAGACCCGGGCTAGGCTCCCCTCATCGGGCGCCTGGTCTGTGCAGGAGCTCAGCACTGCTGCCCTGCAGTTGCGAGGTGCAGGGCAGAAGCAGGCGTCTTTGGTTCATTCTTTTGTTTGGCTCTCAGCCCAGGTGAGTGGCCCTGTGTGCAGAGCCAGGCAAGGCCTTGGTTCAGGCTGTCCCACAGCCCAGAACATGAAGTAGATCCAACGTTGGGCTCTGGTGTCTCTAAAAAAGGAAAGGACCCCAGGGTCTCTTGCACTCGACTTCTAAACATGGAAAGTGAAGTCCTAGATACATGTGCATGGCCATCCCGAGGCAAAAAGGAGTGGGGTGGGGAAGGACGGCCTCTGCTAGACTGTGGCTCAGGCACCTTCTGTTCTCAGAGCGTCTGTTTTCTGAAAAGTTCTTCATAGCCCTGGATGTGCTCATCTAAACAGGGTGCATGTTGGGAGGTCCTGGCAGGTGTCACTGTGGATGCTTGACTGGATTTCAAGGCATGTTGGCTTCACCTCGGGGCCCGTGTAACAAGGAGGCAGAGTTTTGCTTAATAGGAAGGTTGCTTTGCTTGGAAAGTTTATCCTGGCACCTTGCTGATGGTTTGGCAATTGTCGGATCATGTTTTAATTGAAATTTTGTGAAGGATTTATGAGGTTTTTCTCCTTTTGGGTAGCAAACTTTTATCCCCTCATATATAGTCATTTATTAGCTTGACTGTGGAACAAAATAGTATGTGTTTGGATTTTCTCTCTTCTGACCCTTAGTCCATTCAGGCAGCTGTAACCAAAATACCACAGACTGGGCAGCTTGTAAACCACAGAAATTTTATTCTTACAATTCTGGAGGCCAGAAGCCCGAGATCATGGCCCCAGCATGGTTGTGTTCTGGTGAGGGCCCTTACCCAGCTTGTAGACAGCCTCTTCTCCTTGCGTCCTCATGTGGTGGGAGGGGGAGGGGTCTTTTATAAGGACACTAATCCCATTCACGAGGGCTCCACCCTCATGAGACCTAAGTACCTCCCAAAGTCCCCAACTCCTAATACTATCATCTTTGGGGGTTAGGATTTCAACATAGTAATTTGGGGAGGAAACAGGCTGGGACCTGCGACCCTTTGCTGCAGTGCTGCAATGCTTGCACCTGGACAAATGTCTCCTCGAGCTATAAAATATAAAGAAACTATAATGGACTAAAAATAACTGCATGTATGCACAGTTGGCACAAATTCTGGACAAGATACAAAGAGACCAAAAAACCTAATTGCCACCTCTGAAGAGCCAGGAGCAAAAGCAGGGGGTCGGGAGCAAAAGCAGGGTACTGCGCATGCCCCCTGCACACAACACAACACAAAGGGGTGGGCACACCACCTAAGCCAACCCTCCAGCCGGGCCCCTGGACACACCCCTACCCTCACCCCCTATAAGGAACCAGCTTGCCCCGTTGGGGAGGAAGCAAGCAAGGGAACCTGTTGTTTGTTTTCACTCCCCGCTGCTGCAGCAGGGGCCCCAGTAAAGCCTTGCTGGAAATTCTTGTCTGGCCTCTGATCAATTTCTGTTAATTAAGGAGGCCAAGAACCCTGGTGGGTAACAGGGGGAGCATGAACATTCAGACCATAGCCCACTCCTCTGTGTAAAAGTACCCCATGCTTTGAGGTATCAACTCTTCAAATGACAAATGAAAATGACACATATTATTAGTTTAAAAAAACTTTGTCTAAAAAATGGCAACTATAGGCAGGGGAACTTTCTCTAGATCATTAAATGTAAAAACTGCATCTTGGTAACAGAGGCTCTCAGAACTGGATGGTTTCCCCTCAGTTCTCGGGAGAGTTCCGGTAACGTGACGTAGACCATGGAGGGGGGTGAGCAGCATCCTAGGAGGGTCCTGTCACTTCCTCTGATGTGCTGTTTGCTTGTTTGTTTGTTTTCCGCTCTGTGATTCCATATCCATTGTACTTCTGTGAGACTGTGAGACTCTAATCAAATGTAGCACATCCATCACTAGGAGACTGGCTGTGGTGGGCTCTGCTCGCTCACAGCAGAGGGGCCGGCGTTGCTGACTCAGCTGTGGTGCCAGGCGGGCCTCGCAATCTCACTGGGCCACTGCGGGCCTCTCCAACGCTTTCTCCAGATCTGTCCAAACGGGAGCTGGGGCGCCTCCTGGTCAGCCCCCAAGTCATTTTCAGCCCAGACAAGAGATTGGATGTGTTTCTGCATTTTTTTGCTGCATCTTTTGGGCCAAATTAGAGTGCAATTTGGAGACAGTCAGAAAAGTAATACGTAAATGCTTAATAATAGGAACTTAGAATTAAAAACAGACATTAAGCACATTCACAAACCACAGTGACTTGTAGTAACTCAAGTAACTCACACAGGCATGGTTCTTTTCAGACACCTGTGTGTATGAGTGTGTGAGTGTGTGAATATGTGTGTGTGTGAGTGTGTATGTATGTGAGAGTGTGTGCGAGTGTGAATACGTGTGTATGTAAGTGCTGTGTGAGTATGGGCATGTGTGTGTATGTGAGAGTGTGTACAGGTGTGTGAGTGCATGTGTATGTGCATGTGTGTGTGCATGTGTGATTATGTGCGTGTGTGTGCACACACACTCGTTTCCCTGCTAGACCATGTTTCTAGGGTGATGACAGTGAAGAGCCCAGGGTTCAGTGGTGGGGAGGCCTGGTCTGCACCATAGCTACTGTGGGCAGGTTCCTTATTCTCTCTGAGACCCCTTTGCCCCTGCGGAAGGGGGTGATGTCATTGACCGCCCCCAAGCCTGTGTGGGGATTATATGAGAAAATGCTATAAAAAGACTAGTACACTGCCTGGCACATAGGAACTGGCAAATAAAAGACAGTTGAATTGAATGGACCCAGAGGCTTACCGATGTCTACCAGCAAGAGAGGGGGAGCTGGGGTTGGGCGGCACACACAGCCCAAGGCCAACCCTACTTCCTGGAAAGCGGGAGAGTCCACATCCCATGATGCTAGGCAGGGGTGTCCATTGGCTCCGTGGACCCCTGTCATCTGGTCTGTCGGGGTGGTAGGCTGTGTGCCTCGCTGGCTCCCCAGAGGCAGGGCTAGGATGGCAGCAACACTTCTCCAGTGGGAAACTCACTGCTCCTGATTTAGCATTTATACTGAATTGTAAGTACTCTGTGGTCACTTTTTAATTGATTATATAGTTTGATAAATCATCTCTCTTTTTAATAAGAGGAACTGATTTCTCTACATGATCCTGGGACACCAGGCACAGGCGCTGGTACTGATGGGGAGACAGGTGGGTTTGAACCCAGAGCCGTCAGTGGTGACGGCGGGTGCCCTGTGGGCGCACAGCTCCTCACTGGGCTGCAAAGAGGTCTGACGAGAAGGCTGGAGTGCCAGTAAACATATGAACAGGTCTTTTTAATCACAGAAGCCTTGAATACCTGCTGCAGTATATTCTGTATTCTACAGACTAAATTGAGCTTTGAGTCATTTGCCGGTGGGTTTAAGAAGTTGGCTTGGATGGTCTTTTCTTAAATGCATTGCTGAATGACTTACTGACTCACAAGAAAATCTCTTCTGGTGCACATGTTTCTCTTTGAACTCACCAAGGGCACATCCGTGAGGAACCAGTTCCTGTCCAGAGAGGCACCAATTATTGCAAGAGGAGCTACGTGCTGCTGGGGTTGAATGAGACTCAGAGAATTGTGTTAACATCAGCAAAGATCTTAAATGAACTCTTAGCAGAAAATGATCATAGTTCTCTAGACAGAATGAACCTCAATGGGTTTCGGGATTGGAAGCCAACAAGAGTTTTACATAAAGCAATTTACAGTTTTATGGCCATGATCACTATAGATTAGTTGGAATGCAGTTCCTGAACATGTAGAAAATCTCCAGATCTCTAAACTAATTTGGTATACTGCCACATAGAAACCTTCTTAAAATGTATTCTAAATAATATGGCATTTTGGCAATTTGGGGAAGCCAGAAAAAGCCTTGAAAATGTTCAGCTTACTCCTCTGGCCTCTTCTCTTGCTTGGTAGCTGAGAGGTATTTTAATTAGTTTTGTATTCATTGATTGATGTGGGGAATTTTTGCTCACTTTCTTGGGTTTTGGAGGAGGGTGATCCTGAGAGACCCCAGGCTGTCCCTTAGCTGTCAGGCCCCCAGAGGAGGTCCATGGGGGTAGGCCGTTCCTCCCAGGGGGGCATCTGGTTGAGACCATGCCTTCTCTTCCTGCTCCAGAGAGGAGCACATTCGTTCCTAAGTAAAGGTGCTGAGTGTGATGTAATTAGGTACTGGATTTTGCCAAATATGAGTCTGTTAGTTCCTGCCTGTGCCTCTGTCCAGTGACCTTTGGGTCAGTCACAGGCCTCCCTTTGGAGGCCGTGTTGCCACATTCCCCAGCCGTGTACCTGTCCAGATGGAAGGCGTTAGCACCGCCCATTCTGGGGAGGAGAGAAGGGAGGACATGGACATGTGCTGAGTGCCGGCCAGCTGGGCGCCAGCCCAAAACCCTCTCAGGCTCTTCCCCCACATAGGGCCCTGTGAGGTGGGCCGCATCCCCACCTTCAGGAGGACTCTGGGCCCTCGGGAGAGGCAGGAAGAGTCCAGGTTGCCCTGTGCCAAGCCCCTGTTGGCCTGGCCTTCCAGCGCGGGCCCACTGCTGAGCTGCCCACTCTCTCCAGGTTACAGGGTGGCCTGCGTTCATCTGGCCTTTTCCAGTTCGTTAAAAACCAGCTTTAAGGTTCTTTCTGCCCGTGGCAGCCTCAGGGCTGGTGGGGCCTCCAGGGGCTGCCCTACTGCTTCCAACTAGTCCTGAACCCCCACCCTCCCCAGGGGCTGGGGTGCAGCAGCTGTGGGCCTTCCAAGTAGTCTTGGGAAGCATTCCCTCCTCCAGCCTGGTTTAGGGGGAGGAAAGGGTCAAGGGCGGGTCAAGGGCAGTTCCTGCCTGCCTGCAAGGAGCCTTCACACACACCTGCTTTTCTGATGCCTGTCTACTTCCAAAGCCTCCCCACACGTGCTAGGGGCGATTGTATATTTCTCAAGCCCATTATTCCTTCAGCAGTCACTTTTGTGCCTTTTGTGAGTGGTTCTCCTAGAATTCAAGAGAAATAGCTAGTCAGTGCTTAAACCAAAGGAGTCTGCACAGATACGGGGTTGACCTTCTCCCCAGGTAGGTTGGGTTGGCATGCCTTGTACTCACCCCTGAGTTTGTGTGTGTGTGCACACGTGCACGCACAGGCACCATCCAGCCTGGGGGCAGTGTGCTCTGAGCCCCACCGTGATGGCTCCTCTGTAGGTGGGGGGTCCACCAGCTCTCTCTGGTCCAGCAGGACTGGGCCCCCTCCACCCCAGCCTCACCCCAGGACCAGTGCAGTCCCTGGCAGACTGAGCTGGGTTTCTGACATCAGGCCTGGCTCACGGCAGCAGCCCTAAGAATCGTGTGAAGTGGAGGGGAGGTCAGTGGAGGGCGAGGCGGACATGACCCCTGGCAGAGCACCATCCTGAGGTCCCGTCCAGGAAGGGTAGGAAGGGAGGAGGAGACAGTCCCCAGGGTAGGAGCTGGGCAAGGCAGGGGGAATGCCCTGAGCTTCGGAAGGGAGAGCTTCCTGGGGAGATTCTAGTTAGAGAGTGGGTGGGACCCCAGTGTGTCCTATAAACCATAAAAGCACCCCATTGGGGCTGTACTTTTAGGGCTGCATCCCAGGGGCTCTCCCCAACATGCTTTAGAGGGAATGCAGGGGTGCAGGGGAGATGAGCACCTCCCCCACCGGCCTGCTCTGCATTTTACTCCCAGCTCTTCTTGCAATTCCGTTTGAAGAAAGTGCTGCCCCGAAAGGGCCTGGGAGCCACCGTGGAGCTAAGGCGTGAAGGGCAGGTGATGGCCAGGACAGCAATGGGATTTGGTTAAATTGACTTCACTTTGCAGGACGGAAGGGTCTCCCACTTGTGACACTGTGTCCCCTCGTAGGTCGGGGCAGCATCCGTCTTACCCTCCAGTTGGGGACTGAGCTGTCACCCACTGTCATCGCTCTGACCCACACCAAGGGGACACTTTGGTGCCCAGGCAGACACGTGGAGCTGGGCAGCTCGGCTCTGGGCTGAGAACTCTCTGCTTCTGCCCTTGGGCACCTTGAAGCATCTCCTTGGGGGATGTGGTTTCCAGGGCTTTTTGCCTGGCCCAGCCTCACGGGGCAGGGAGCCGCTGCACATCAGCTGCCAGAGAATGTTGCTCTCGGGTGGTCACTGTAAGGGCACTTAAGTGACAAGCTGCCTGAGAACAGGGTGATGGACCTCAGAGGCCAGTCTTTAAAGTTTTAATTAAAACTCTGTGATTCAGCCTCGTGGCTGGGCAGCATGTGTGGAAAAGACATGGAGTCTTTGCTCCTAATGGAGCTGAGGTCAGCCGTGGGACAGGATGGCTTCAGACAGGGTGCTGGCCTCCCCCAGGGTCCTCGGGAAGACAAGCGCAGTGGTGGCCCCCAACCTCCCCGGACAGCCTGGTCACCGAGCTCAGAAAGGGGGTGTCAGTAGTGTATCCGGTGAGGAATCTGAGCCATCAGTCTTAGGGACAATAAGGAACAAGCTTAAAATACACAATTTTCAAGAAATATTTTGTGAATGGGGAAGACATAAAGGGAAAATGACATTTTGCAAATGGCTTTGTTTTTTTACAGTTCTGCTTAAGGATTTTGAAGTGATTCTGGAGTCTGATGTGGAAGAATGTTTTGAGCCCTGAGCCCTGAGCAGCAGATGCTGTGCCACAGAGGCGAGCATTTGCGTCCTGCAGATCAAAACTGCCAGTCCCAATCTGGGGTTTGCTGCTCCATGACCCAGTGACTTGGCCCCCTCCTAACCTCTGTCTTCTTCTCTAGAGCATGATTATTGATTGTGGGGATCAGTGGCCTTCAGCTGTTACTATTTTTTTAATTTATTTTATTTACAATGCTATGTTAGTTTCTGGTGTACAGCAAAGTGATTCAGTTATACGTATATATACATATTCTTTTTCAGATTCTTTTCCATTATGGTTTATTACAGGATATTGAATATAGTCTCTGTGCTATACAGTAGGTCCTTGTTGTTTATCCATTCTATATATAATAGTTTGCATGTGCTAACCCCAAACTCCCAATCCTTCCCTCCCCCCTCCTCGTTGGCAACCACAAGTCTGTTCTCTATGTCTGTGAGTCTGTCTTCATATAGAAGTTCATCTGTGTCATATTTTAGATTCCACATATAAGTGATATCCTGTGGTATTTGTCTTTGTCTGTCTGACTTACTTCAATTAGTATGATAATCTCTAGCTCCATCCATGTTGCTACAAACAGCATTGTTTCATTCTTTTTTTATGGCTGAGTAGTATTCCATTGTTTATATACACCACATCTTCTTTGTCCATTCATCTGTCGATGGACATTTAGGTTGCTTCCATATCTTGGCTATTGTAAATAGTGCTTCTATGAACATTGGGGTGTATGTATCTTTTCAAATTATAGCTTTGTCTGGATATATGGCCAGGAGTGGGATTGCTGGGTCATATGGTAGCTCTATTTTTAGTATTCGAGGAACCTCCACACTGTTCTCCATAGTGGCTGCACCAACTTACATTCCCACCAACAGTGTAGGAGGGTCCCCTTTTCTCCACACCCTCTCTATCGGCTGTTAGTATTTTCGTTTGTCCTGGAGTGCCCTGCTCAAGTAAAGTCTTACCCACGAAAGTCACCAGACAGGCCTGTCCATGAATCCTTCTTCACTCCCTCAGCCAAAAGGGTGACCAGAGGCCTGGGAGGTTTCTAGGGATCCCCTCACTCCAGGACAGTGCAGAGCCTGACAACCCAGCTGTCTTTGTACGGACTCCCCGGAGGGGTTCAACTCAGGCCTGAAAGGTATAGACCTGAAATAGTCCATATATAGTATTTTTGTATCAAAGCAATGGTAACTGCCTTCCAAAGACAGCATTAAAAAGAAGAAATAACTATGACTTCATTTCTTTCTTTTTCCTCTTAAATAACTCAATTCATTAAAAAAAATGTAGGATGTTAATATTTCTCCAGCCTACTTATTCCCACAGATCACATGTGCTAAAGTTGGACTGAATTTTAATAACATCAAATTTACTTCATAGTTACTTCTATTGTGAATATTGGCCTAACTAAGTATAATGTGAGGTTGAATATTATCATGCTTTGTTGTAATTTCATGTAAAAGCCATAGATAAATGGAAGACAACTACACTGTTGGTACATGGAGGTTATGTGACACTAATGTAGTAT
This sequence comes from Physeter macrocephalus, assembly GCF_002837175.3. Taxonomy (NCBI): domain Eukaryota; kingdom Metazoa; phylum Chordata; class Mammalia; order Artiodactyla; family Physeteridae; genus Physeter; species Physeter macrocephalus. The sequence continues at coordinate 69,947,019 of NC_041224.1, read as the reverse complement.
TACTTTAATATGATATGTAGACACACATTATGTTTATCCCAAATCGATGCTGTGCAGCTGATTGTTTCATACATATACTATATATATATAGGCTGATTTATATATATGTACTTTATATAGTATATATATATAATCACATTGATTATCATATTCTAATATTGATATGTATAATGTATTATTGTATTCTGTCTTTACATATTTATATAAAGAACCATCAGTCACACAGCATAAGTTCAGGATTTAAAACCATCCTGATTTCTCTTGGCTTTTAGTTGCAAATTGAAAGTAACCAAGAGTAAACCTCATATTCCTGTACACACACACATACACAACACAGTTTATCCACAGAACATTTTAACACTCACAAAGTAAATGACGTTTCTCCTAATTTGTTTGATTTAAAAAAAAAAAAAGATACTTTAAGATGTTACTGTTGTTCCAAAAATCTCATTTTATGTACTTTGAGAAAATGTCTATGTATCCATGGTGACGGCCCCTGCACATCCCAGGGTGGCAGCAGCCTGGACCCAGGCCCAGGGGCTGTCCTGACAGGCCCTCCAAGTGCTGAGCTCCCAGCAGAGCTGGGTTCTGAGCAGTCTCGTTTTCTGAGGCCGCCTGGAGCTGGCGGGGGACAGCGTGTCCGTGCCCCATCCTGCGGGCCTGGCCAGGGGAGCAGAGGAGAGCACCTGTCTGTTCTGAGGATGTGGCTTGTCCTCACACCTGGCCTCCCCGTCACCTGGAGCTCCACCTGGCAGCCCTGCCGCAGCTCCATCCTGCTTGTGCTGCAAGTGGGAAAGGCTCCAGCCATTGTTCACTGGGAGGGCTAATTGCAGTGTGGGGTTTCTGGCCATATCTGCTTTCCAGAACCATTTGTGGAAACCTGAGTCCATTCTTTTCAGTAATGGGGCTGCTGGATAATGCCATACATTAGGCTCTGTGGGTGCGCGTTTTCTTTCAGTGGTGGTTGTTTCCTGGTTCATCTCTGGCTCAGCATTCAGAGGCCTGAGAGTGTGCTTCCAGCACCTGGGGAGGGGGCCCGAGGATGCCTGTCCATGTGGGCGGGGGCTGCGGGTGACCTCAGCGAGGGTGGAGCCATCTGTGGATGCCCGTGGTTCCTGACAGCAGGACTCAGCGAAGTGCTCAGCCAGACACTTATCAGGGATCTTAGAGCGAATGAAAAAATAACAAAAAAAAAAAACCCAGTCCTGGTTTTTCTGGGCTGTGAACCAGGTATAGCATTCCCTTCCCAACTTCTCTCTCTAAAGGACAGGAGGAGCTTGAACTTCCGACAGCAGGAGGCTTCTGTGACCTGGGGGCCCCTGTGGGTAGGGAAGCAGGACTCAGCCCTGGACCTGGCTCTGTGAAGCTGGAAGAGCGTGGCAGTGTGTTGTCAAGTGTCAGATGTCACATGAGTGCAAACCCGTGCAGCAGCAGAAGACCCCTCCTCCCGACACTCGGCACCGCCTAGAGGTCAGGCCCCTGGGGGCTGGTACCCACACTCATGGGGGGCTGCCGTGTGAACGTGCAGGGTGAGCTCTCAGAGCACTCTGCGTCCCTGTGTCATTAAGAGGCATCCAGCCACAAAAGGGACACATACTCCTACTCTCAGGGCCAGATGTCTGCCGGCCTACTTGCTCCTGCAGCTTCTGATGTGATAAACAGCCTCCTGGCTTCTGCATCTGAAGTGTTGTTTCCAGGATTAGACTGTAACATGGGGGCCAGGTTGGCCTGAAGGAAAGCTTGGGTTGCAGGTAAGGACACCATGTCTTCAGGCCTCTGGCCTCCTCAGCCTGTGACCCCCCTGGCCAAAGGGAGGCCCCACATCCCAAGAAGAAGAGCACGAAGGCGTTAGGAGAAGCTACATGTGAGCAGCAGGGCCTGGCCCCTGGACCCAAGCCCACCACTCAGGAGCCGGGTGAAGGAGCATCTTGCTTCTGTCTCTGAAAGTGTTTTAAAAAAATTTTTTTTAATTAATTTTTTTAAACAGCAGGTTCTTCTTAGTTATCCATTTTATACATATTACTGTATATATGTCAATCCCAATCTCCCAATTCGTCACACCACCACCACACCCCTCGCCCCGCCGCTTTCCCCCCTTGGTGTACATACGTTTGTTCATCTGTGTCTCAATTTCTGCCCTGCAAACCGGTTCATCTGTACCATTTTTTAGGTTCCACATATATGCGTTAATATATGATATTTGTTTTTCTCTTTCTGACTTACTTCACTCTGTATGTCAGTCTCTAGATTCATCCACGTCTCTACAAATGACCCAGTTTTGTTCCTTTCTATGTCTGAGTAATATTCCATTGTATATATGTGTCACATCTTCTTTATCCATTCGTCTGCCGACGGACATTTAGATTGCTTCCATGACCTGGCTATTGTAAATAGTGCTGCAACAAACATTGGGGTGCATGTGTCTTTTTGAATTATGGTTTTCTCTGAGTATATGCCCAGCAGTGGGATTGCTGGGTCATATGGTAATTCTATTTTTAGATTTTTAAGGAACCTCCATACTGTTTCATTGTAGTTTTGATTTGCATTTCTCTAATAATGAGTAATGTTGAGCAGCTTTTCATGTGCTTCTTGGCCATCTGTATGTCTTCTTTGGAGAAATGTCTATTTAGGTCTTCTACCCATTTTTGGATTGGGTTGTTTGCTTTTTTAATATGGAGCTGCATGAGCTGTTTATATATTTAGGAGATTAATCCTTTGTCCATTGATTCGTTGGCAGTTATTTTCTCCCATTCTGAGGGTTGTCTTTTCATCTTGTTCGTAGTTTCCTTTGCTGTGCAAAAGCTTTTAAGTTTCATTAGGTCCCATTTGTTTATTTTTGTTTCTATTTCCATTACTCTAGGAGGTAGATCAAAAAGACCTTGCTGTGATTTATGTCAAAGAGTGTTCTTCCTGTGTTTTCC
>NC_041224.1:69940394-69943829 GCF_002837175.3 Physeter macrocephalus | reverse complement strand
CACTTATTGAAGAGACTGTCTTTTCTCCATTGTATATCCTTGCGTCCTTTGTCATAGATTAGTTGACCATAGGTGCGTGGGTTTATCTCTGGGCTTTCTATCCTGTTCCATTGATCTATATTTCGGTTTTTGTGCCAGTACCATGTTGTCTTGATTACTGCAGCTTTGTAGTATAGGCTGAAGTCAGGGAGTCTGATTCCTCCAACTCCGTTTTTTTCCCTCAAGACTGCTTTGGCTGTTCGGGGTCTGTTGTGTCTCCATACAAATTGTAAGAGTTTTTGTTCCAGTTCTGTAAAAAAATGCCATTGGTAATTTGACAAGGATTGCATTGAATCTGGAGATTCCTTTGGGTAGTATAGTCATTTTCACAATATTGATTCTTCCAATCCAAGAATGTGGTATATCTCTCTCTCTGTTTATATCATCTTTAATTTCATTCATCACTGTCTTATAGTTTTCTGCATACAGGTCTTTTGTCTCCCTAGGTAGGTTTATTCCTAGGTATTTTATTCTTTTCGTTGCAATGGCAAAAAAGAGTGTTTCCTTACTTTCTCTTTCAGATTTTTCATCATTAGTGTATAGGAATGCAAGAGTTTTCTGTACATTAATTTTGTATCCTGCTACTTTACCAAATTCATTGATTAGCTCTAGTAGTTTTCTGGTAGCATCTTTAGGATTCTATATGTATAGTATCATGTCATCTGCAAAGAGTGACAGTCTTACTTCTTCTTTTCCAATTTGTATTCCTTTTATTTCTTTTTCTTCTCTGACTGCCGTGGCTAGAACTTCCAAAACTATGTTGAATACTAGTCATGAGAGTGGACATCCTTGTTCCTGATCTTAGAGGAAATGCTTTCAGTTTTTCACCATTGAGAATGATGTTTGCTTTGGGTTTGTCATATATGGCTATTATTATGTTGAGGTAGGTTCCCTCTATACCCACTTTGTTGAGAGTTTTTATCATAAATTGGTGTTGAATTTTGTCAGAAGCTTTTTCTACATCTATTGAGATGATCATAAGTTTTTTATTCTTCAATTTGTTAATGTGGTGTATCACATTGATTGACTTGCATATATTGAAGAATCCATGCATCCCTGGGATAAATCCCGCTTGATCATGGCAGAGTCTGCTAGTATTTTGTTGAGGATTTTCGCATCTATATTCATCAGTGATATTGGTCTGTAATTTTCTTTTTTTGTAGTATCTTTGTCTGGTTTTGGTATCAGGGTGATGGTGGCCTCATAGAGTGAGTTTGGGAGTGTTCCTTCCTCTGCAATTTTTTGCAAGAGTTTGAGAAGGATGTGTGTTAGCTCTTCTCTAAATGTTTGATAGAATTCACCTGTGAAGCCATCTGGTCCTGGACTTTTGTTTGTTGGAAGATTTTTAATCACAGTTTCAATTTCATTACTTGTGATTGGTCTGTTCATATTTTCTGTTTCTTCCTGGTTCAGTCTTGGAAGGTTATACCTTTCTAAGAATTTGTCCATTTCTTCCAGGTTGTCCATTATATTGGCATAGAGTTGCTTGTAGTAGTCTCTTAGGATGCTTTGTATTTCTGCGGTGTCTGTTGTAACTTCTCCTTTTTCATTTCTAATTTTATTGATTTCAGTCCTTTCCCTCTTCTTCTTGATGAGTCTGGCTAAAGGTTTTTCAATTAGATTGTTTATTTGAGACTTTTCTTGTTTCTTGAGGTAGGCTTGTATTGCTCTAAACTTCCCTTTTAGAATTGATTTTGATGCATCTCATAGGTTTTGGATCATCGTGTTTTCATTGTCATTTGTTTCTAGGTATTTTTTGATTTCCTCTTTGATGCCTTCAGTGATCTCTTGGTTATTTCATAACGTATGGTTTAGCTTCCATGTGTTTGTGTTTTTTACATTTTTTTCCCTGTAATTGATTTCTAATCTCATAGCGTTGTGGTCACCAAAGATGCTTGGTATGATTTCAATTTTCTTAAATTTACTAAGGCTTGATTTGTGACCCAAGATGTGATCTATCCTGGAGAATGTTCCATGCGCACTTGAGAATAAAGTGTAATCTTCTGTTTTTGGATGGAATGTCCTATAAATATCAATTAAGTCTATCTGGTCTACTGTGTCATTTAAAGCTTCTGTTTCCTTATTTATTTTCATTTTGGATGGTCTGTCCATTGGTGTAAGGGAGGTGTTAAAAGTCCCTCACTATTATTGTGTTACTGTTGATTTCCTCTTTTACAGCTGTTAGCAGTTGCCTTATGTATTGTGGTGCTCCTATGTTGGGTGCATATGTATTTATAATTGTTATATCTTCTTCTTGGATTGATCCCTTGATCATTATGGAGTGTCCTTCCTTGTCTCTTGTAACATTCTTTATTTTAAAGTCTATTTTATCTGATGTGAGTATGGCTACTCCAGCTTTCTTTTGATTTCCATTTGCATGGAATATCTTTTTCCGTCCCCTCACTTTCAGTCTGTATGTGTCCCTAGGTCTGAAGTGGGTCTCTTGTAGACAGCATATATATGGGTCTTGTTTTTGTATCCATTCAGTGAGCCTGTGTCTTTTGGTTGGAGCATTTAATCCATTCACGTTTTAGGTAATTTTCGATATGTATGTGCCTATGACCATTTTCTTAATTGTTTGGGGTTTGTTTTTGTAGGTCCTTTTCTCTTGTGTTTCCCACTTAGAGAAGTTCCTTTAGCATTTGTTGTAGAGCTGGTTTGGTGGTGCTGAATTCTCTTACCTTTGCCTGTCTGTAAAGCTTTTGATTTCTCCGTCGAATCTGAATGAGATCCTTGCCAGGTAGAGTAATCTTGGTTGTAGCTTCTTCCCTTTCATCACTTTAAATATGTCATGCCACTCCCTTCTGGCTTGTAGAGTTTCTGCTGAGAAATCAGCTGTTAACCTTATGGGAGTTCCATTGTGTGTTATTCGTCGTTTTTCCCTTGCTGCTTTCAATAATTTTTCTTTTTCATTTCAGTTATTGTATTGTTCATCTCTGTTTGTTTGTTCTTTAATTCTTCTAGGTCTTTGTTAAACATTTCTTGCAACTTCTCGATCTTTGCCTCCACTCTTTTTCCGAGGTCCAGGATCATCTTCACTCTCATTATTCTGAATTCTTTTTCTGGAGGTTTGCCTATCTCCACTTCATTTAGTTGTTTTTCTGGGGTTTTATCTTGTTCCTTCATCGGTACATAGCCCTCTGCCTTTTCATCTTGTCTGTCTTTCTGTGAATGTGGTTTTTGTTCCACAGGCTGCAGGATTGTAGTTCTTGCTTCTTCTGTCTGCCCTCTGGTGGATGAGGCTCTCTGAGGGGCTTGTGCAAGTTTCCTGATGGGAGGGACTGGTGGTGGGTAGAGCTGGCTGTTGCTCTGGTGGGCAGAGTTCAGTAAAACTTTAATCCGCTTGTCTGCTGATGGGTGGGGCTGGGTTCCCTCCCTGTTTGTTGTTTGGCCTGA
>NC_041224.1:69870063-69935054 GCF_002837175.3 Physeter macrocephalus | reverse complement strand
GGCTAATGGCGGACTCTGGGAGGGCTCACGCCAAGGAGTACTTCCCAGAACTTCTGCTGCCAGTGTCCTTGTCCTCACGGTGAGACACAGCCACCCCCCGCTTCTGCAGGAGACCCTCCAACACTAGCAGGGAGGTCTGATTCAATCTCCTGTGGGGTCACTGCTCCTTCCCCTGGCTCCCGACGTGCACACTACTTTGTGTGTGCCCTCCAAGAGTGGAGTCTCTGTTTCACCCAGTCCTGTTGAAGTCCTGCAATCAGATCCCACTAGCCTTCAAAATCTGATTCTCTAGGAGTTCCTCCTCCCATTGCCAGACCCCCAGGTTGGGAAGCCCGACGTGGGGCTCAGAACCTTCACTCCAGTGGGTGGACTTCTGTGGTATAAGTGTTCTCCAGTTTGTGAGTCACCCACCCAGCAGTTATGGGATTTGATTTTATTGTGATTGTGCCCCTCCTACGTCTCATTGTGGCTTCTCCTTGTCTTTGGATGTGGGGTATCTTTGTTGGTGAGTCCCAGTGTCTTCCTGTCAATGATTGTTCAGCAGTTAGTTGTGATTCCAGTGCTCTCACAAGAGGGAGTGAGAGCATGTCCTTCTACTCTGCCGTCTTGAACCAATCTCTGACAGTGTTTTCTCATCTGCAAATTGAGAAGAAAAACATAGGTCTGGGGCTACTGTCTGGATAAAAAGAGACAGTTTGTGCAAATCCCTGATGTGGGCCGTGGATCATCACCCAACAGGTGGTAGCTGAATCAGCTTGGTCGTCATCATCACACTTCCCCTTGATGAGCTCTGACCCCCTCACCCCATGAACCTGGCACTGGCCCAGACACACCACCTTTCCTCTCTCTGTGGCCTGACCCCTGGTTTCATGGCTACTCCAGCTCTGCACACATCCCCTTGTTGCCCCGTGGCTAGGGAGGTCTTTCAGGAACACAGATCAGGTGGTGTTTCTCCTCTGCTTGGTGTCTTCCCATCACACTCAGAACAAAGCCCACCCCCACCCTCTGCCCTGTGACCTGCAGGCCCATGCAGCCCGGCCCTCTGCCCCTCTGTGCCCCTTGTCTTGGCTGGGTCCCCTCCGGCCACTCCGGCCTTCTCTCTGGTCCAGGAACCACCCCAGACTCACTCCTGCCTTAAGATTTTTGCACTTGATTTTCGCTCTGCTCAGAAAACTTTCTCCAGCTGGTTATGTAGCTGCCTCCTGGCCACATAGCCCTCAGCCCCATCTCCTCCTTGAGGGCCTCAGCGGCCACCTCATCTCCTCCTGCCCCTCTGTGCACCTAGCATTCCCGACTCGATGCACCTCTAGGGGCCCGACCGCTCTTTCCCTTGGGCCTTGTCACAGAGGTGAGAGTGTGGCTCCCTCCAGACGAGGAGCAGGCTTCTCTCTACCCACCGTCAGAGCCGCGGGTTCCCTAAGTGCAGGTCTTCCCTCTGTGTGTGGCATTCCCGCGGTCTCCCAGCAGCCCTGTGCGTGGGCAAGCCAGAACACACAGGGTGACACTTCTGTTTGCTGAGCTGGGAGTAACTGGTCAACTTGCTGGGATGCAGTGTCTCGCTGCCCACTTTGGGCACTTACAGGGCTATAGCAGGTTTACTCCTGGCCATCCCCTGGGAGGTTTGGTCCTTACTCTTGATTGGTGCAGTGAGCAGGAGAAAAATCACATCTTAGGCCCAGTACCCCTGACCTCTCTCCTCTGCCTGCCTGACCAGCACCAGAAGCTGCCTGGTTTATTTTAGGTGTACTTTCCCCCACTGCCCACACGCCAACCCAGGAGCATGGGAACCTGCTCTGACTTGTCTGCTGCCATAGCCGGGGCACCTGGGACAGCAAACACATCAGGCATCAGGCAGCTCAGTAAATGCTTGTTGAATGGAAGAATGAACTGTACCCATGACACCAGGCAGCTCATGGAAACCACCTTTAGATCAACGACCTCCTCCGTCTCAGAGTTTCCGGGAAGGTCGCATTTGCTATGGACTGAATTGTGGCCCCACATTAACTTCATATATTGAAGCCCCAACCCCAGTGAGACTGTATTTGGAGACGGGGCCTTTCAGGAGGCAATTAAGGATAAAGGAGGGCATGAGGGTGGGGACCTGATCCTCATAAGAAGAGGGAGAGAAACCAGGGATGTGTCTGCACAGAGGAAGACCACGGGAGAACACAGGGAGAAGGTGGCCATGGGGGAGCCTAGGAGAGTGGCCTCAGGAGACACCAAACCTCCAACACCTTGATCTGGGACTTCCAGCCTCCAGAACCATGAGTAAATAAATGTCTGTTGTTTAAGTCCCCCAATATTTTGTAATGGCAGCCCTAGCAGACTAATATAATGTCCAATAACAGATGTGCTGTGCAGAAATAGTCCAGCACTAGAGACGCGAAACACACACAGGTTTTTCCTTAGAACAACGGTAATAGGAGCATATCTTTGTTTTTGTTTGTTTGTCTGTTTTATTTCAAATCAATTTAAACATTTTTTAAAATTTTTATTATAGTTGATTTGCAGTATTGTGCCAGTTTCAGGTGTACAGCAAAGTGAATCAGTTATACATATACATACATATATCCACTCTTTTTTAGATTCTTTTCCCGTATAGGCCATTACAGAGTATTGAGTAGAGTTCCTGTGCTCTACAGTAGGTTCTTATTTGTTATCTATTTTATATATAGTAGTGTGTATATGTAAATCCCCCCCTTATCCCCTGGTAACCATAAGTTTGTTTTCTACATTTGTGACTCTACTTCTGTTTTGTACATAAGTTCATTTTGTATCATTTTTTTAGTTTTCACATATAAGCAATATCATATATTTGTCTTTCTCTGTCTGACTTACTTCACTCAGTATGACAATCTCTAGGTCCATCTGTATTGCTGCAGATGGCATTATTTTGTTCTATTTTATGGCTGAGTAATATTCCATTGTATGTATGTACGACATCTTCTTTATCCATTCCTCTGTTGATGGACATTTAGGTTGATTCCATGTCCTGGCTATTGTAAATAGTGCTGCAACAAACATTGGGGTGCATATATCTTTTCAAATTATGGTTTTCTCTGTGTATATGCCTAGGAGTTAGGATTGCTGGGTCTTATAGTAGTTCTATTTTTAGTTTTTTAAGGAACCTCCATACTGTTCTCCATAGTGGCTGTACCACTTTATACTCCCGCCAACAGTGTGGGAGGGTTCCCTTTTCTCTACACCCTCTCCAGCATTTACTGTTTGTAGATTTTTTGATGATGAGCATTCTGACTGGTGTGAGGTGATACCTCATTGTAGTTTTAATTTGCATTTCTCTCATAATTAGTGATGTTGAGCATCTTTTCATGTGCTTCTTGACCATCTGTATGTCTTCTTTGTAGAAATGTCTATTTAGGTCTTCTGCCCATTTTTTGATAAGGTTGTTTGGGTTTTTTTTGATATTGAGCTGCATGAGCTGTTTGTATATTTTGGAGATTGCTTCGTTTACAAATATTTTATCCCATTTTGAGAGTTGTCTTTTTGTTTTGTTTATGGTTTCCTTTGCTGTGCAAAAGCTTTTAAGTTTAATTAGGTCCCATTTGTTAATTCTTGTTTCTGTTTTCATTACTCTAGGAGGTGGATCAAAAAAGATTTTGCTACAGTTTATGTCAAAGAGTGTTCTTTATTTGCAAAGCAGAAATAGAGACATAGAGGTAGGGAATGGACATATGGATATGGGGAGAGGGAAGAGGGGTGGGATGAATTGGGAGATTGGGATTGACATATATACACGGCTATGTATAAAATAGATAACTAATGAGAATCTACTGTATAGCACAGGGAACTCTACTCCGTGTTCTGTGGTGACTTAAATGTGAAGGAAATCCAAAAAAGAGGGGATATATGTAAACTGTAGCTGATTCACTTTGCTGTACAGCAGAAACTAACACAACATTGTAAAGCAGCTATACTCCATTAAATATTAATTTAAAAAAAGGGTTTTGACCTTTGGTTGGGATTGTCCAAAATTGGACACTTTACAGAGGAGCACCATTTATAATTTGCTCTTCCAGGAAAACTGGGCTGTGTTGTTGGCCTGTTTATAAAGGAGATGACATCTATTTAAGTAAGGAAATGTCAGCTAGAAACTTAGAGGTTTTAGCAATAAGGTAATATTTTAGGTAAATACAGATGGCAGTGCCACCGCCTCTTCAGGCTGTTTCATGCTCACTGGATGGTGGGCCACTTTTGAAGATTCAGTATTTCTAGTGAATGAGCTGTAGGAATAGTTCTTGGATTCTAAGATGCACGTCTCCTCCACATTCCATCACCTCTAAAATTGCTGGGAGTCGTGCCCCCGCCCAGGTCCAGGGCTGGTCATGGCTGGTTGTCATGGCCCAGGCTTGTGCACACCTGGTCACAGCAGTTTATGGTGTCACTGTTTTTCATGTGCTGAGTTTGATTTGCTGGTTAAAACATCTTCGGAGGGATTACACTTGACCCTGCATTGAAGAGAGATGGTGCTGTGTGCACAGAAGGATGGGGGGCAGAGAGTGGCACTTGGATTTCATCTTAATGGAACAGGTAAGCCTCTTTAAGACATGACTGTGAGTCTACACTTCCTTGCCCACCAGAATCAAGTGCTCTATGTATCCCAAAGAAGGAAGGTCTCTAGAGGTAGATGAGTTTATCGTTCTTTTTTATTGCTGAAATACATTAAAAAAAAATCAGTCGGCCCCCCCTAAGCAATAAAACACCACCCCCCAGCTTGCAGAGGGGTGTCTGCAGCTTGGAATAACATCCCAGAGGCAACTCTGACAGAATCCTCGCTCCTGAGGTGTCAGGACATGGGGCATCATTGATGAAGAATTCCAGGAAATCTTAATTTTCTTTTCATGTTTGCACAAGAGTTATGTTGGAAAGAAACCTCTGTGTAATATAAATGTAGAATAAAAACTAGAAGTGCTATAAAAATGTGGGGTCCTTGTTAACCTAGAAGCTTACTTTTGTTCTTAATTTCTTTCACGCTATGTCTAACAATTATGGAAACAGCGATGGTTAATTTTATTTGTCAACCTGGCTAGATCGTAGTATCTATATATATCTATATTTTGGTCAAACACATCTGAATGCTGCTGTGAAGGTGTTTTAAAAATGTGATTAACATATAAATCAGTAGACCCTGAGTAAAGCAGATGACCCTCCATGATGTGGGTGGGCCTCATCCAATCAGCTGAAGCCTCAAGAGAACAAACTTAGGTCAGCCTTGGAGGAAGGAATTCTGCCTCCAGACAGCCTTCTGCTTCAAGTTACAGCATCATCCCTTCCTTGAGTCTCCAGCCTACCAGTCCACCCTGCAGATTTTGGACTTGCCAACCCCCATAATCATGGGAGCCAATTCCTTCAAATCAACTTCTGTTACAGATAGGTAGGTAAATATAGAGAGAGAAAATAGAGACATATAGATAGAGACATACACACACACACCCTACTGGTTCTGTTTCTCTGGACAACCCTGACTAATGCAGAGATTCAGGTTCAGTAAACATGGCCGTGGTTCTGTTACCAATCCAAACTTGGGTCTGCTTGCCTATGTGCAGTAAAGCCAATCTACTGACACTGGGTGTGGTGAAGGAAAGTGCAGCGTTTATTGCAGGAGCCAAGCAAGGAGTCCAGGCAGCTAATGCTCATAAAGACCTAAACTCCCCAGTGGGTTTCAGGGAAAGGTTTTTAGAGACTGGGTGAGGGAGGGGTGTTGTGGAGTGTGTGATCAGCTTGTGGACATTCTTCTGATTGGTTGGTGGCGAGGGAGTTAACACCATCAACCTTCTGACTCCAACTGGTCTGGGGTTTACGTGCTTGTGGGCAGCATACAGTTAACTTCTTCCACCTGGTAGGGGTTTCATTACCTGCAAAATAGCTCAAAGGACATGGCTCAGAATATTATCTATGGCTCTTGAGGAGGAACTAAAGGTCTTTGACTTTGTTTAATGGCTAAACTATTATTTTGGTTTGCTTAACTGTTTCCTTTCTTTCTGTATTTTTTTCACTTCTCTGAGTAAATTTACTCTTTGGAAATCAGGGAAGGCCTAAGAAGCTAAGGTTTTTCTGCAGACAAGAGGCAGGCAGAAGACATGGGGGTGGAGGGTGTCTATTCAGCGAAGGCCCCATGGGGTCCTGCTTGGTTACAGTTCCTGCTCTGAATCTTGTTGCTTTTTTTTTTCATTAGTTTGGTTATCATTAGTTTATTATAAAAGAGAAACATGGAAATTATTTACATGATGAAAGATTTCAGAACTTCACTGGAATGGGCGGCTAGCTTCACGTGATGCCATTTCAGTAGTGACTTATTTTAGTCAACGTATTTTCCAAGAATGTCACCATCTCTAAATAAGAAATAATCCTTGTCATCTAGAACTACTTTGGTGCCTCCATATTCTGGGAGAAGAACTGTATCTCTGACTTTCACACCAGCTGGTTGAAACTCTCCACCCTTTCCTTTAGAGCCCAATCCAACAGCTACTACCGTTGCTTGCAATACTTTTCCTTGTGATTGTTTTGGAAACATAATGCCTTCTTTGGTTACAGTTTTAGCTGCACTTCTTTCAGCTAATACTTGGTCAAAGAGGGGAAGAAACTTTCTGAATGCCTGTCGTGCCACGACTCCGGTTGCCGCAGTTCGTACTCTGCTCTCTAGCCGCTGCCACAAGGAAGAGACCCTCTTGTTGCATTTTGTGCAGGCTCTCCAAGACTCATCTCAGCCTTCAGTGAAATGTGAATGATGCACCATCCTCACGGGGTTATCTTGAGGGTTTCGGGAACAAGACTGTTAAAGCATTTGCCGAGGTGCCGGGCTTGGAGGAAGAGGGAAGAGCTCGAAGCTCCATGCAGGGGAAAGCACTTAGCACCACTGGCTGCATTCAGAATTCTGTGTGCCCTAGGAGGCTTACCTACGAGTACAGAGGTCAAAATATGCCCCACGTTGCCCAGCTGTGCTCCCAACCCCAGTGCTCTGTAAAGGCGGGTGAGGAGGCACCCTCTGTGGGACCTGCCTGGGAGGACACAGGAAGTTAACAGGAATCCCAGCCCACTGTTGTCCCTTCTCAGAAATACTGGAGAGATCAGCCAGTCCATAACTGTGTGTGTCATAGCTCCTCCTCCTCCTACCTCAGCTCTCCCTCACTCTAAAACCTCTGTGGAGCATAGTAAACCTGTCTCCCCCAGGTCGGCTCTCTGACTGAACCCCTGAGGGTGTCTGAGCCCCATGTTACAATACAGTTCTGAGCAAATGAAGTGAAACCACCGTGGTGCTAAAAACTGCAGTCAGCTCTCCTCCTGCTGAGCGTCTGGTAGACTGGAAACCTCAGGTACCTTGGGATCACCCACTGGCTAGGAGAGGCCCCCAGCAAAGCCTGTGCATGCATCTAGGATGAACTGCATCCTCCTGTGTTACTCCTCGCCCTGGGATGAGAAGGAGAGTGCAGATCTGAATTTGTGTAGATTTCTTTTAGTCCCAAGTTGCTGTTTTCAGGAATAGTCTCATTTTCAGTATGAAAAAAAACATAATGAACATAACTAGATTGTATTATCATTTAAAAGATTCATAACAGCAGTATTTTTAATCTTCATTTTTACAGATCTTTATTTACTATCAGAACAATGACTAAACTCTGGAGAGAAAAGAAATTAGCTGTTATTTCAATGAACCTAAATAACATTGATTTTTAAATTAAATCTTGAGTAAATTAATTCATAGATCTGGGTTGCCTATAAACCCTAAGAGAAGCAATGACATTTTATTTACTTGCAGGTTAAAATGGTCTCTCTTCCCATGAGACACTCACTCAAAAAGCCAGAGTAGGTTCTTACCCAGGACACCCAGGGAAGGGACATTCCCTAGCCAGTAGGCCAGGGGGAGGAGAGGCTGTTGAAATGATTTCCTGATTTCCATTACTCAGATGTAAGTTCCATGAAGGCAGGGTTTCTTTTTTGGTTTGTGTTCACTCCTCCATCCCCAGCCTTTAGAACAATGCCAGCTAGCACTTAGTAGGTGCTTAATAAATATTTGGTGAATGAATGAAGCAATCATTTATCATTTATAGTTTTCTCCCATTTCCCCCCCCATCATATACCAGTAACAGTGGGCACTCAACAAAAATAGGAAGTGACCATTTTATATTAGAATAGGTGTGTATATCATTGGGATTATTACATTGCCTTGTGCATGGTGAGATAGAGTTGTTGAACAATCTCTTTAAAGATCTAGCTGTCAGTGTAAAGTTACTTTGCCAGATATTAAGGCATACCACAAATCTCTAGTGGTTAAAAATTGTGGTCTTGTGCAAGTACAGACAAATGGACCCACAGCACAGAAGAAGGAGCTCAGAAACAGACTTCCATAGGACAGGAGCTTAATATATGTTAAGGTGGAACCACAAATCAATAAGGAAAGTTTCTATATAGAAACTTCCCATAGAGGGAAATTTGAATATAGAGAAAAAGGAAACTGGATCTATACCAAACACCACATACAGAGGTTAAAAAGACTTAAATGTGAAAGATAAAATTATAAAGTTAATTGGAGAAGGTTTAGCTGTAGGAAGGACTTAAATGAACCTGACGAGCACAAATTATAAGACAAAAAAAAAGCAAAGAAAGAATTTGATCACATCAGAATTAAGAATTTCTGTTCAATGAAGGTGACCTTGGATAGCACCCACAGTCAGATGACATTCTGGGGGGAATCTCACCAATTTCAAGGAACAATATGCAGGGAACTCTTCCAAATCACAGAAACCAAGAAAAGCCCAGATGGAAAAAAGGGCAAAGTATCTGTTCAGGCATTTTACAGGACAGGAAAATCACAAGGTTAAAAAGCAAAGGAAAGATGCTCCAAATCATTTTTAATCAGGGAAGCGTGTATTGGAGGGCAACTGAATGGCCTTTTGTAAGTGACAGGGAAATGGTGGTAAGCCTTCCACTGGTAGCTCTGGTCACGAAAACAGGAAGACAAGAAAATGACACCTCCCTCCCCCTTCCAGAACTGTGATTTAATAATGACAGAGAATGAGCAGGAAACATGTGTCATTCTGTTCATAAGAGGCAGAGACAAGAGTAGGGATGCTTTCTAGGAAGAAGGCAACAGTGGGCCATGGAGGGGTAATGGAGGATGGTAAGCAGAGAGGCCAGGGGAGACCAGGGCAGGCAGGAGGCGACTCTCTGTCCCAAGGGGAGCCGTGGAGGCTGGAGGGAAGGGAGATGTTGGCCCTGGTCTCCCCCAGGACCCCTGCAGCCCAGCAGCTCCCATGCCCCCTCCACTCCTGGTTGGTGATCCTGGTGGGTAACAGCCACCACCAAGCCAGAATCAGCCCAGAGGGTGGGAACTGAAGTGACTGAGGTCCCCGATGGATGCCGGCAGGGGAAGAGGACAGATCCTACCCCAGTTTATCAGAGAGGGCGTCCCTGGCTCTTCCTGGAGAGATGCTCAGAAAAGCTGGGAAGCTGAGCTGAGATGCAGAGCCGCACAGGTCCTCTGAGTGCCCTCGTGGGCAGGGGGCGGGGTGAGGCAAGTCAGTTTGGGGGTCATTCTCAGTGTCCACGTGCCACCTGCCCCTTCGCATTGGGTGCAAGGTCTGTGTTGCTTTCTGTGGATGGTGGCTAGAAGAGCCATCCTGCGTGACTGCGGCAGGGTTATTCCCAGCAGTGCAGGGCAAGACCCCTGGAACTGGCCTCTGTCCCCCCTCTACCCCTGGGCTATTGCTCCCAGAGGAAGCCCTGCCAGTGTCCCATCACTGGGGCCCCGTGAGTGTTTCCTGAGCACTCCTAGGGGCCAGCCACTGTCCCGAGTGGGCTCTGAGGCCGCAGAGGTGAGCATGCCGACATCCTGGTGGGGAAGACAACACGTAAACAAGAAAATGATCTGGCGGTGATAACTGCGGTGCAGAGAACTAAGGGTGGTGTGGCAGAGAGAGCCTGGCCCACTTCAGTCTGAATGGTCAGCAGAGTGTCTCAGAGGAGACGTTCAGGGTGAGACCTGTACCAGGGGGAGGAGCCAGGCAGTGGGAACAACAGATGAAAGAAGCTCCAGGTTAGGACCCAAGGCGGCCAGCTGGTCGGCGGGGCATGGGGCCCAGGATGCCGGGGAGGGAGGCAGGGCTGAGCAGGACAGGCTTTTGTGAGCCTGGCCATTGAGTTTGGGTTTCAGACACTGGGAGGTTTTCAGTTGGGGGTGATGAAATCTGGTTTTTGCTTTTTAAAAAGAGTCACTGCCTGCTGTGTGGGGCTTGGATTGTAGTCAGGCAAAGGATGCAGGGATATCAGGCAGTGGGGCAGGAGATATTAGGAAGTAGCCAAGGTGGGGGCATGGAAGCTACGAGAAGGGGAGAGATGCGATGTGTGTTCTAATCAGCCCACTGGCTGCATGTGGGGCCAGAAAAAGAGAAGAAATCAGGAAGGCTTAGGTTCTTGGCTGGGAAGCTGGGTGGCTGCCGGTGATGTTTATTAAACTGGGGAGGGAAGAGGAGGGGTTGGAGAGGGTGTGGGGTAGGAAGTGAAGAGGTCTGGCTGGGTGAGGCTGGGTTGGAGTGAATGGAAATGTCAGGAGGGCAGCAGACGCAGAAATCCAGAGTTGCAGGGAGATGTCTGAGCTGGAGGTAGGGCTGTGGCCTCCTCTGCGTCGCACAGATGCTGTTTAGAGCCTTCATGTATGAGTGCATTTAAGGAGAGTGTCGATGGAGATGGAGACAAGGAGCAGCCCCGGCCGAGCCCTGCACCCCAGGACCTTTGTCCTTGGGAGCTGGAGGGGAAGGACGAGGCCCAGGAGAGCTGCAGGAAGGCAGGTTTCAAACGGGGCAAAGGCCCCCTCTGTGGAATATTCTTGAAGGCCAGTTAATATAAAATCCACTTCATGGCAGATCATAGGAACACATGTCAGCCTGGTCAACACAAAGCTGACTAGAAAGGCTTTTAGCTTCTGGGTTACCTGACTCCCTCATCATGGGCCCATGTCACAAATACCCGTTTAGGTAAGCTTTTCCTGTTCTACAAACTAGAAGCGGAGATGTGACTTCCTTGACCCTCCTACTCAAAAAGAGGGGCAAAGCAAGAAAACCAAAAAATAA
The DNA here is from genome assembly GCF_002837175.3 of Physeter macrocephalus. Lineage (NCBI taxonomy): Eukaryota > Metazoa > Chordata > Mammalia > Artiodactyla > Physeteridae > Physeter > Physeter macrocephalus. The sequence continues at coordinate 69,923,970 of NC_041224.1, read as the reverse complement.
GATGAATGATGGAATAGAAAATTTGGAAAAATCCCTAATAAATCATTAATTTTGTATATTTAACAAAATCTAACTTTCTAGGGACCAAGTGACTCACCTAAGATGACGGCTCATTGTAAGGTCAAGACTAGAAATCAAGACTTCTCCCTCTCAGTCCACTGTTTCCACCACGAATATTCTGGGAAAAGAAGTCACTTTGTATAGTAGTTTGTATTTGTTAATCCTAGACTCCTACTTTGTCCACTATACATAAAACAGACAAACAATAAGTTCCTACTGTTTAGCACAGGGAACTATATTCTATATCCTGTAATAACCTATAATGGCAAAGAATCTGAAAAAATGTATAACTGGATCACTTTGCTGTATACCTGAAACTAACACAATACTGTAAATTAATTATACTTGAATTAAAAAAAAAGTCACCTTGGTAAATGTCCCAATTCTCTGATTCTTATCCTGACTTACAAAGAGGACCTTGACCTCTGACTCTGTCTCCTTGAGACCTTCCCCTCGGGCAGTTCCATAAAGGGAGCACCTCGTCCTGCAGGCTTGGTGCCTCAAGGCAGTGTATGCTGCCCCCAGGCTGCCATTAGTGGGTTGAGAGCAGGTGGGCCCAGAGGGCTCTGCAGGCCACAGGAGTTAGTTACATTGTCTGAGTTGCTGTGACACATCGGCTGGAAGGCAGCTGAGCAGTGGAGCCGGTTGCAGCCCCCCAACGCCCTCATCCCAGGGTCCCAGATGGAATTGTGCCCTCCCCACACACTCAGACTTCTGTGAGCTGTTTTGTGCTTTCTCTTCTTTTTTTAAGATTATTTAATGCCTTCCTCCCTTCCTCCCTTCTTCCCTTCCTGTTAGAGGATTTCTTTGAGTCTTTGAGTCAGGAGACCTGGGTTCCAGTCATGGCGTCCCCTCTAAGGTCTTCAGTGTTCTCATCTATAAAACGAAAGCTTTAGGGTCCCAAACCAGCAGTGTCAGCATCACCTGGGAACTTTCTAGAAGTGCACATTCTCAGGCCCTCCCAGCCCTCCTGAATCAGAATCTCTGGGCGTGGATTCAACCACTTGGTTTTCACAGTCCCTGCTGGTTCTGACCACCCACCCAGCCAGCCACCGCCATGGTATCAGAGGTCCCTGGCCGCTATTGGCCCTGGTCTATCTGGGAGGGATGACATTCTCCATCTCCCAGGGATGTTGAGTCCACAGGGCAGTGGTGCTACACCTCCACATGGTAGAACCTTAGAATCCAGAGATGCATCTGGCTGTGAGGACTTTAAATTGTACCCTCACCCTTTCTCCCAGCTGTTGAGAATCCTCAGACTGGATGGGACCTAGGAATGAAGTCTCCCGGCCCTGGCACCAGTATCTCTAACTGCATGAAAATGGTGTGGAGGCAAGGTTGGTGGGCTATAATGCAGCAGCACTGCTTTTCAGAGTTTTACCTCTGTCTTCCCCAGAAACACAGCTACTGGTGTCTTTTTGCAGATATAATTGTGACAAGGAGAAGATGAAGGCCAGCGGAGAAGAGGAGGAAGGGGCCGGGGTCGTGAGGAGACCCAGGCAGCTGACTCAGTTGGGGAGTTTAGGGCAGTGGATAAGCCCCAAGTCATGACACGGGCTCACAGTGTGTGCAGCATGAGTCCCCATCCCTGGTGACCCTCAGGGAAGGCATCCACTCCCAACTTTCTTACAGAAAAGCTGAGACCATCCAGTCTCAGCGTTAGGGTTAGGGTTAGGGTTTGGGTATCTTTTGAATGTGCTGCCTATTGAAATCATCATCAGGGTGTGAGCAAATGTGTCCAGGACTTTTGAGGTTGTGATAAGGGGCCTCAATAACACCAGACTAGGTGGGGAGAATATGCATTTGAAATATAATCATGGAGAAAGACAAGTGTGTTGTCCTTATTCCTATGTCTTTTAGTTTCAGAGAGTTCATGTAAATAGTGGCCTTACTTTATTTTTTATTTCCAAAATTAACATTTAGCACTAGGAACACTGACACCATTGACATTTTGGTGGGGATTACTCTCAGACACCTTGGGAGCGATTGTGTTTCTTGGGGAACACCACAGCAGGCCAGGAAACAAATATTCCCACTTGTTTGTATGTGAGGCTGAATATGATTCTGATTCCAGACAAAGTTCCCAGCAGTTCTCTTAGTTTCTACCCCATGTGGGGAACGATGTGGCTTGGCGATGTTTAGCGTTGCTTATAGTGAACACTTGTAGATATTCTTTGTAACCATCACTCAGTGCTTAATTGGGAGTATCATCCCTGAGAGTCTCAAAAGTTTGAAATTCACTTCCAACCTCCTTAAGACTTCAATGATGTCAGAGATCTAATTGGGTGTAAGAGATGGTCATCGCTGTATGACAATGGCCAGAGAGACTGGAGAGAATAGAATTGGAGTTGGAGTCCCTGGATTTTGTAATTGTATGGCCTTGGAAAAGTCACTGAATCTTCTTGAGCCTCTGTCTGTTCAGGTGTAAAATGTATATAAAAAAGAATCCCGGAACATTGAAGATGGAGCAGTGGAGATGATGTGAACAAGCTCTGTGTAAACTACAAAGGGCCCTGCAAATGTGGGCTCTGTGCTGTGGATGACTTTGGGGTTCTCAGCACCTCTGTTCTAAGGATGCCCTTCGCTTCAGCTCTCATTGGTGCATGTGCATAGAAACGGCCCTGTCCCTGCACCCCAATACCACTGGTACCACTACCGCAGTTGATTGACAGGTGCCTCACCCACGCCAGGGCTGACACGGTCCTAGTTGTGGACTGTTGATGACTGACCCAAGGAGGGTTCCTGAAAGGCAAGGCATTCTTTCCTGGGACCTTGCACATGGTTCTTCAGGAGAGTCTTCTCTTCATCAATAGCCACTGGGATGGAAAACAGGAGAGGCAGAGATGGGAGTTGAGAGAACATCGTTTGGGTACCTTATAGCATAACATTGGTTCCTGCCCTGTCTGGGGCCCAGATCGCTCCTGGCTCTCAGAGTCAGTTTCACCAACTCGTGTGGGTTTCCGTAACTGCAGTCCAAAGAGCCCTTTGGCATGATGACACCTTCATCAGGCACGTTAGTACAAAGTCTTTTCTGTATTTCTCAGAGTCTGAAATCAGGTTTAATGCATTAATACAAGGAAGAGAAAATATAGGTATAAATATTGGAAAGGCAGAAACAAAACTTATTCTTTGCAATCAGTTTACCTAGACAACCAAAGAGAACCCATTCATTCACCCAGTTATTAAAAAATGAATTCTTGATTATTACTCTGGGTCTGGCATTGTGGAATGACAGAATGATTATTCAGTATACTGTCCAACTGCAAGATACTGTAATGATATAACAGTAGGCTTTTAGGTTAAATAAAGCATATTACAAATTATTTGATGTTGGACAAGGCTTGGGCCATTACTGGGGGATTCCCTGTATTCCATAGGGTCTTATGCTGGTATGAATTCCCTGATTTCTTCTAAGGATTGAACCATATCTAAAGATCTTCCCATATTGTATTCATGGGAGGGATTTTGCACTGCTGTGAATTCTCTGCTATGTGTGACATTGCCTGCCATTTCTCTAAGCCTCTCTGCATTGTCTTTACTCAAAGGGATTCTCACCATTATGACTTCCGTGATGTACTTTGAGGCTTGAGTTAAGTCTAAAGAACTTCCTACATTTTTCACACTCAAAGGTTTCTCAGCAGTAGGAGTGCTCTGATTTCCAGCAAGTGGGTGCTGTGCCCTGAATGCCTTCCCACACTCATCGCAGTCACAGGGCACCTCTCCAGTATGAGTTCCGAGAGGCTTCCCACATTCCTACAGCCATTGGGTCCTCCTCCGTTATAGGTTCCCTGATGCAGGGAGGGAAATGTACGTCTTCTGCACGTGGTCGTCTCTCCATAGCTGATTAGCTACCTAACTCCAAACTTGGAAAATTTATCATTCCTATTAGAGAATCAAATCCTTTCCTGCTGTGTCCTTTAAGAACTCAGTTTCAAGGTAACACATAGCTTCACTTGCTAAGCCAACAAATGCGTGCTGTCTTCTTGTTTCTTCCCTCACAACCACCAAGGGTCCCTTTTGTTACTCCAATAATGCAATCACATCTGGCTTAGAAAACACAATGTCCTGCCTTGAGATCAAGCTACTTGTTTCCATGACCATGTGGTGGTGGACCTTCTTGGGAGCAATATCCAGACAACCCTACGTATGGTTCTTGCAGGACACACCTGCCATGCCTCTGCATGTCACGGATCTCTGTGCCATGGTTTTCCACCTGCAAGGTCTGATCAGCCCTCCTTGGGTTTCTCCAGTTGGAGAAGCATCTCTGGAGCCAAATATCTATGTTTAGGTGTAAAACAACATTTTCCCTCCTCCTTGAGGTCCTTCTTTTGGAGAACAGCAGGCCTTATGCATGTAACAAGATGGAATAAGGAGGGAGGCTGGGCCATCTCTGACATCAGTCCAGGGTCCCAGCTCAGAGCTCTGGTAATGTTGTGGTTCTGAGCCACGGAGTGGCTCTCTCAGAGCTCTGCCAGGGGGTCCCTTCTAGACCTCCCCATCCCAGAGTGAGTTGGCTCTACCTTCTTGCTAGAAACCTTCATTGTCAGACCCACTATCTGACTTTTTTCTTGAGGACATTTCTCTGCTGCCACCCACGTGGTTATGAAGTGCAGTGACAGAGGAACCAGCAGGGCACAGAGAGCCACGGGGTGCAGTGACACACCCCACAGTGGTGCACTCGCACAGGATCCCCTGTCACCTGTCTCCCAAGCACCGTCCACCGCTCACCACTGCACCATAGCTGAGGCGACATACCCCAGCCTTGAGCCAAAGCCCCTTCCACTGGCTCACCCATCCTCTGTCTGGCTCATACAAGAGGAGGTTCTTGTAACACGATTCCTGTCCAAGCTCCAGGCCTCTTTGCCTTCAGTGCCCAGGCAAACTCAGAAAGTATTGTTGGAAGATAGACAACTTGCTGTACTAGATAAAAACCTTTGTTTTAAATAATAATAGTAGCTAATATTAATTGAATGCTTATTCTGTACCTAGCCCTGTTTTGTGTGTGTTACAGAATGCATCATTGAATTTTCTGATCTTGCCCCACTTTATAGATGAGGAAACTGAAGCTCAGTAAGATTTTGTTGTTTGTTCAAAGTGACACCTAATATGTGGCTTGAATAGGGCAGTTTTCACTGCTACATACACATACCCAAATGTCCTGGCTCAAGTGCAAGGGCATTCTTAAGTTAATTTGTTTTCTGTTTGTTTTTCTGTTTTATTTTGGTGGTTGTGTTTCTGTAATTCTGACTGATGGTGAAGAGGACAAAGGCTATTGGTACATTTGGTGCTATTGTCTTGATTTGTGCAAAGGCACCACCTTTGCTTTTCACCATCAGTGTCAGTATGGTGAAAAGACAAACACCATCTTAAGAGTGATTGTTTTGACCTTGTGGATCCCCTGGAAGGGACTTGAGGAAGCTCCGCTTTGGGGTTCTTTCACGGCCATTGAAGTCCAGGCCCCTGGGTGCTGGACACATCATCCCCTCCATATTTGCCCACAGCAGGTGTCTGTTAAACTCAGCTTTTTCATTTCCTGTTTTCTAGCAGCTGGGGGTTCTGCCTTTTTTCCCTGGTCTTTTTTTTTTTTAACATCTTTATTGGAGTATAATTGCTTTACACTGTTGTGTTAGTTTCTGCTGTCACAAAGCACGGAGCTGATCTCCCTGTGCTATGCGGCTGCTTCCCACTAGCTATCTGTTTTACATTTGGTAGTGTATAAATGTCCATGCCACTCTCTCACTTCGTCCCAGCTTCCCCTTCCCCCTCCCCATGTCCTCAAGTCCATGCTCTAGTCTTTAAGCACTTTCTCCCTGGGTTTCCAGAATGCCACAGTGTTTCAGTTTCTCCCCAGCTCAGTGGCCACCCCTTTCCCAGCCCAAGTGTTGGTTCTTGGTATTTCCTTGTCCACCTAACCTTCAGATGTTGGAGTTCTTGCAGGCTCAGTCCAGAATCCTTTTCTTTTTAACTCAACTCTTGTTTGGTGTCTCAAGACCCATGGCTTTCAATGCTAGTTTTGTGCAGATTCCCAGAGTTCTTCCTCCACTCAGAACTGTCCTCTGTGCCCGGGGCCAGCATGCTAGTCACCGGGGTGACATCCACACATCAACATGGGGTTCTAAAGGGAGCTCTGTCTGCCAGCCAGCTTCTGCTCCAGGCCTCCCAATGTTCAGAGACTTTGGATTCACATGTAACACCTGTCTTTCAGCACAGCCAATCCATCATGAAGTCATGAGAAGTTATTTCTAAATTTACCTGCTTTCCATTGTCACTGCCCATCTGCCAGTCAGGTCCTCAGGCCCCTTGCCAGGACTGTTGCTGTCACTGTCTGCCTGGTCTGCCCTGCCCCACACCATCCCCCAGCCAGGGTCCCTACTCAGGCCCTCCCTGTTCACCACTCCTCAGGCTTCCTGCCGCCCTGCCTGCACCCACGGGGCCCTGTCCCTCACTTTCTGACCTCACCTTTTGCCTCTTTACCTGCCCATCCAGATCCAAGCACATTGATCTCTGGTGGACTCTGGGGACAGACCCAGCCTTTGGCCCCCTCTGGGCTTTCTGTTTCTGGTTATGAAGTTCCTTTGGACCTCATTTCAGTGAGCAGCTCTGCAGCTAAGCTCCTGCATCCCCCCCTCCCAGACTCCCGTATCTCCTTACCCTGCACCCCCTCATGACTCTAACCTTTGGGTTATCATCATGCCGTCAGTCTCCACCAGTGTGGGTTCTGAGCCAGCCGGCACCCACCTGCCTTGTTACCGCACGGAGGCAGGGTGGGTGCAGTAACTACGTTGGGAACACGGGCATCACAAAAGACCCCTGCCCACCAGTGAGAAAACACATGCCCTCAAATGGCCAAAGGACCGGGAGAAACAGTTCACAAAAGAAAAATAGGAATGACCTATGAGGTTTCAAACCATGTCCAACTTTGCTAGTAATGGGTTTCTGGCAAACCACTCTGCAGTATGTATCAGGATCCTCGAAACTCATACTCAATGCCCCACAGTCCCACTTTTAAGAATCCTTCCTATGGAAATGACTAAAGATACGATGCAGACTTTTATGTGAGGATGTTTATCCCTTATTATTTAAAATCTGTCCTAAGTGACTGGAAGTAGTAAAAAAATGCCCCTCGTTAGTATAAAGGTTAAATGAATAAACAGTGGGTGAGGTGAGTGGCCCAGTGTGGCTGGAGCATAGACAGTGCATCTGGTGATGGAAAGGCTATGTGGGGACCAGGCAGTGCAGGGCATCGGGTGCCAAGTCAGAATCTAAGGGGAGGGGGGGGTTGTGTTGTCCTAGCTGACCCAGGATAGACCTGGGATGTGTGTTGCCTTTAAAAATGTAAAGATGTACCCGTTGTCATAGTCAGGCATTAAAATACATTTTTGTGAGCAAGAATGCAAAACCATGCCTTTCAGGAAAGACAGCTGGGTGCCAAGGGTGGTCTCACAAAGTCGGGGGTACCTGGGAGGGCCACGTGTCAAGTGCAGCCTCGCATAGCCCCAAACTTCGACATACTCAACCTGGTCTGGTTCAGGGTGTTCTGGTTACTAACTGCTTCATAGCAAATGACACCACAACTTAGCAGATAAACCACTTTTTTATTAAGCCGGATTCAGACAGAATGAAGATGGTTTGTCTCTGTTCCATAACATCTGGGGCCCCAGCTGGAAAGAATGAAGATGGGATTAACCTGAAGGCTCCTTTTGGGGCCTGGGTTTGGATGACGCAAACACTAGGATTGCCCACGGACCGCCTGCACATGCCTGTCCCTGTGGCCTGGCATCCTGATAGCATGGTGGCCTCAGGGCTATTGTTACAGGATTCCAGGAGTCAAGGCTGCATCACCTGTGAGCACCCATCCTAGGAGGTCACCCCCTGCCTGCTGTGTTCTCTTGATCCTATGGTCGTGAGCCTGCCAGGAATCAAGGGGAAATGTAGTGGACCCCTCCTCTTGGGGGAAGGGGTAGCAAGGCCACGTAGTAAAAGAGCAGATATGATGCTGTGATAATAGAAATGCCCTTGCCTTGTTAGAAACTAGTTTGCCACAAGGGGTATTATAAACTTTAACCAGGCAAACAAGAGGCTGATGTATAACCCTACTGTTAAAATTTGCTGTGAAAAACTGCTAAGTAGATCCAGAATATGTCACCCTGTGGTCAGTGCCTCCTTCTCCCTGGGGAAAGTCTACAGAAGCTGCTGACTGTTTAGAACATGGGAATATGAGGAATTGAAGGGCAGGGTCCAGCCTCTCCAACCATCCATCCCAGTGCCAGCCCATCTTGTGTAGAGATGTACTTGGCAGTCAACTTGGCAGAAGACTCCTACGTATACCCCTGCCCTTTCTCCTCTGTGGAAGGCAGCATGAGCAGCTCTTTCTTGCTGGGGATCTTCTTACTGAAGAGGACTCCTTCCTCTGTTCTCCCCACATAACTTATGTGGGGAGACTTAGCTAGTAAGTGAAAACCCCTTACTGAATCCCTTTTCCAGGCCAGGGGCATTTTCCAGGGTCACTGAAACCTCAGGCTTCAGAGTCCACAGGCCCAGGACAGACTGTCACAGGCGCCAAGCTGAGGATGGCTCCTGCTGGCGCCTTGTGTATCCTGCAAGACTCTCTGCTGTAAGGAGGCTTGATTTAGGTTTCTTGTTAGTTTAATTTGAGAATTTAATCCAGAGTGAGGTTGATTACCCCCTGATTTCTAAAAGACAAGTAGCTGTTTCTTACGTTTCAAGAGCCCCTTTAAATAAATGATTTAGATATAATATATACATAAAGTAGGAGCTAGTTCGAACATTAAGTGCTTACATGCACATTATTAGAAGTGGAGAAAACAGCAGGAAATTTCATGGGGCCAGCTAAATTGATGCCTGGTTGCTTAATTTTTAGGTGAATCCATAAAGCAGAGGGGTAGATAATGCAGAGGCTTTTAATTACAGCTATGGTGGCCTGCCTGCTTCTTCCATTGTCACTGTTGAGTCAAGCCAGGCTGTCTCTTCCCTGTATGACGATGGGGCATTCTCCCCAGGAGGGATGTATCACAGCACATCATGCTACTCTGTCCTGGGCCTCTGGGCCGCCCTAGGAAGCTTCAAAGGGCTTCACTAGAGGTAGGCAGGTGTGCAATTCCCAGTCTCTTGTAGGTTCTCTTTGTAACTCCTGCAGGGTTGGCAGGACCCTTGGAGAAGGTGAATTCCAAACCCTCCTTTACCAAAGACAAATCTAGAGTGGCCATGCCCCTTCCCTCTGTGTCCCTGTGTTGTAGGCCCCCCACCCCATGTCCCTCTCCCTCATGCCCTCTGCCCCCCCAGGCCTACACAGTGTCCAGGAGGAGGGCTCTGGTGACCAGAGGTTGACAGTGACAATCTGGATTGACATTCAGGAAGTTTCACCAGGAGCCCAAATCTGGGCTGAAAAAGGTGTGACAATACTTTGAAGTTGTTTCCTGGAGGTTCAGACCCAGGCAGACATCTGTTTTAATATACAGAGCCAGGGCAAGGAGCAGGTTTCTTCCTCTACCTGCAGGAACATGAGGTATGCAGGAACGTGCATCTTTTTTCTTATGTAACAAATGCTATTTATATGAAATGATTGGCTTTATCACACCCATGAGATAATTCTGATACCAGGTTTGCTTCCCATGCAGCCTCTAAGAACGTGGATGAAATGCATATGCTGCCCGGCTGCCTCTGAGTGCAAGTTTAAATCAGTGAATCAGACTTTTTAAAGTGCATTAGCACCGTGTGACTCTTCCTTATGCGAGTTTCAGTTCCAAGATCCCAGCCAGGTGTCAGTTTGGGGTCACAGTGCCGCAAAAGAAAGGGATGCAGGGCCTCGGGGACACGCTGGCCTCTGGGCTCAGCGGTGCACATGGGCTCGGGAGGTGCAGTGTTCGACCTCTACAGTGAACCTGGGAGAGAGCTAAAGGGAGAACAGTCTTTTTTTTCAAAATGACTGGAACTCTTCTGTGGAAATGAACTGTTTAGATGTATTCAAAGTTTCTAAAATATTTTTTTTATTTTCATCAAGTAGATTGTGTCCTTTTAAGATACAGCCGTTTTCCCAAGTGTCCCTTCTGTGTAACTTTCCTATGGGGCTGAAATGCTACATTTTATTACAAACACTGGTGTCCACAGTGATCTTTGTTTCATGGATCCTGTTGAAATTACACAACTGAAGAGTGAAGACATTATTCTTGATTTGGGGGGTGGGGGAGGGGAGGGGAAGAGCAGGGAAAGAAAGGAACACCCCCCCATTTATGTGTGTGTAATATATGAATGCGCATCTTTTTTATTTTTAAAATTTTATTGAAATATAGTTGATTTACAATTTCTGCTGTACAGCAAAGTGACGCAGTTATATATACATTCTTTTCCATGACGGTTTTTCACAGGATATCGAATACAGTTTCCTGTGCTATACAGTAGGACCTTGTTGATTATCCATTATATATATACTAGTTTGCATCCGTTAACCTCAAACTCCCAATCAGATGTATGCACATCTTGTTTCTTTGTTTTTTCAAAAAACATGTTTCGTCTCCCACTCACGCCCACAACTGAGGAGAGGTTTCCTCTGCATCGCAGGCACACTGATGCACGCAAGCGCTCCTGGAGGGGAGGGTGCAGGCCCAGGGCGGGGCATCCTCCCAGCAGGTGGAATGCTGCCCCTTGGTGGCAAGGTGCGCTGTGTGTGGTTCTGTGGCACCTTCAACTAGAAGATGCACTTACTTTGTCAGGTACTTGAAACCTTGCCTTGGGTTCTGTATTTTTCTCTTTTTGAAAAGTAATTTTCAGTGAGCGAGTCTGGTATTCTCAGACCTTCCCATCGCCGTGGGGGATCCAGGTGGAACCCCTCTATCTCACACGTGGCACATCTGTCCTCACGGTTGTCATCCTCTGTGGTTTATCTGTGAACATACCTCCTGGAGCCCCACAGAGGAGCCATGCAGCTCTTATGATGTAGAACTTGGACCACAACCTGGAGCTACTGTCCTTAGACTTCATGTCTGCTCCTCTGACCCTCTCCGTGGGGCTAATAACTCAGCCAGTTCCATCCCTTTTCCGGAGATGGAGGCCCACTTGGCCGACCACTGGGAACTCTGTGTCTAAGAACCATTCCCTTTCATCCTAACCTGCCCCTCCTAGGGGCCCCTCCAGGCACACAGCCCCCGGGCGCTGTCCCCCACACACTTCACCCCAGGACCAAGCCAGAGACTGGGGAGGGGCCTCTCGTCCCCTTCCCCTGCCACCCTTCCCTTCCCAACCAAGACTGCTTGTCAACCCTACCTGCTTCAACTCCCTGTGTCCAGCCCCTTTCTCACCTCCCTCGGCCAGCGGCGTCCTGACTCTGAACACTGCAGCCATCCTCTGACCAGGCTCCTGCCTTTGGCTACTTTGCATACAGAGTGGTCCTCTGTACACAGAATGGTGCAGAGCCCTTCCCCTTAGCCCCCTTTAGGCAGAACCCAACCCCCACCTTCTCTCCAGCCCACCTACTCCAGGGCCTGTGGTGAGGTCTCACTCAGTGTGCACCTGGGGTGGAGGCCCTGCCTGGCTGCCTGCTGGCCCCGGCCAGATGGCAGTAGGGCCTGCACTAGCCCTGGGACCCCAGCTTCCAGGCACTGTGCACCACTCATGCTGCCTGCCTTGTGCGGTGCTCCTAGCCCAGACTCCGTTCATGGACAGAGGGGGAGGGGCCTCCCTCCATCACCCAGACATGCTGGCTGCCAGCTTTAACCCAAGACCCCAGAAACCCCACAGTGCCTCCAGGGTCCATGTAAGCGTCCTGATACCCCACTAGGCAAGGATCACATTTAATTTGGTTCAGCATTAACCTTTTGAATCACCTTGAACCCATGGGAATACCAGCCATTAGGAGGGTGCTATAGACTGCATGCCATGCTCGTGTCCCCCCAAAATGCATATACTGAAATCCTACCCCTCAGTGTGATGGTGTTAGGAGGGGGCGCTTTAGGAGTTAAATTAGGTCATGAGGATGGAGCCATCATGAATGGGGTTGTTGCCCTTATAAAGGGACCCCAGAGAGCTCCCCTCCCCCTTCCACCATGTGAGGACACAGAAGGTTCTATCCACGAACCAGGGAGCACACACCAGACACTGAGTATGCCAGCACTTTATCTTGGACTTCCCAACCTCCAGAACTGTGAAAAATAAATTTCTGTTGTTTATAAGCCACCCCATCTATGGTATTCTGTTACAACAGCCCAAATGGACTAAGACAAGTGGTCAGGTGGCTTTATAACAAGATGTTCCATTTCAGGATTAATGATAGGAACCTATTAAATATATAGCAAGCTTCCCTAGTATACACTTAAAGCCCAGTTTCATTTCCTCGAGAACAACTGCTTTTAGGGACAAAATGATGTTAAGAGCTCAGCTCTGGGATCGCACATCCCCTGAAGGGTGTTGTAAGGGCTCTTCAGTTCCTACAGACAGACCTTGGCAATCACGTCGCATTGCAAAGCTGTTTGGTGCACAAGGGATACAATACTTTCTCCTCAGTGGTCCTAAGTCTTATGGTCCTTTGATTTTAATTTGGTTATAGTTTTAGTAGAGCAAAGCAGTTCCACTGAAAATGGAACTGTTGCTGTCCTCACCCCATTTGGTGGGAGGACAGCCATGCTCAAGGCTGACCACAGTAAATCTGGAACACTCTGTATCTGACAAGGAGACATTTCTTTTCCTGCAATCCAGCAAGGATGGGACACGTCTTTGAAGGGCTTCCCTTCTGGGGCCAATTTCTCCCCATGAGGCTGAACCAGATTTTTATCTGAGGCTCCCTCCCTCGTATTCCTGCTTCTCCAGGTCGGATGGCTTAGTGTGGCTGGGCAGTTCTGACGCTGACCACCCAGGATCAGCACAGACCCCACAAGTTAAAAGCATGGTCCCCAACAAGCCTGCCTCACTTCAGACACCAGGCACAAGTTCCACAGTCCCCAGGCCACTTGTACTTCTGACTGCTACGAGTTACGTTTTATGATAAAGGTGCAAATCAGGACCAGCCAAATGAGGAGATGCACAGTGTGAGGCCCGTGAGCCTCCTTGTCCTCTCCCCGTGGAGTCAGAGCATATGACCCACCTGGCACAGACGTGGTCACCAACTAGGAAGGTCACCCAAGCCATCATGTCCAGAGTTTTTATTGGGGTTTCACTATGGGGACGTGATTGGTTGGATCCCTGGCCACAGCCCCAGTTCCCTCCCAGGAGGCTGGGAGTTTAGACTGATAACATTTGACTCAAAGCCCCAACCTACTAATCACATGGCTGGTCTTTGTGGCCCAGGAAGCTCTGTCCTGAGTCATCTGGTTAGCATAAATGCAACTGTGATCCAAGGGATCCACCATGAATGACAAAGGCACTCCTATCACTCAGGAAATCCCAAGGATTTAAAGTTTACTTCCCAGGAAGCCAGGGACAAAGGCCAGACAGATTCTTTACTAGACAACAATCTGTCATCAAAGGTTAGTAAATTATGCTGTCGTTTCTAGTATAGATTCTAGAGTCAGACCAGGAGATGTGAATTCCAGCTTCTCACCAACTGTGTGACCTTGGGCAAGTGACTTCACCTCTCTGAACCTCACTTTCCTCATCTGTAAAATGGGGATGATGATACCTCATAGGATGGTAGAGGCAATGACATAAAATAATGCATGTTAAGTGCTTTAAAAGTTCTTCACAAATAGTACACCTTCAGTGTCACTTGTCACTATGTTTATAAAGAAGTGCAATCAGGGTCATAAAATATTACCTGTACACAGAATCTAACTTTAAAATGTTGATTTTCTTAAGCTATTGCTTTATACCTCAAAAATCAATTGACTATTTCTTCCTGGTTAGCAAAGTTCAAGTGAGTAAAAGTGGTATTAAATGCATGATGTACTTCTCCACCTTGAAAGTATTCATTTGTTCATCCACTGAAGTTTTACTGGACATCCTGCTCACCAGCAGCTATGTCCGGAGCTGGGGCCATTGCTGTGGGAAGTCTCACCCCTACCTCAGGAAACCTCCTCAGTCACATTACAGACCCAAGTGGTAGGAGTGTCTTAGTCCTGGCTGTTATGACAAAGTGCTATAGACTGGGTGGCTTACAAAAGAAATGTATTTCTCATGGTTCTGGAGGCCGGAAGTCTGAGATCAGGGGCCAGGCCAAGTTCTGGTGAGGGCTGTCTCCTGGGTTGCAGACAACCGTCTTCTCATATCCTCACTTGATGGAAGGGGCGAGGGAGCTCCCTGGGGTCTCTTATAAGGTCACTGACCCCATTCAAACCCCCACCTTCTAATACCATTACATTGGGGGTAGGATTTCAGTACATGAATTTTGGAGAGACACATCTAGACCACAACAAGGAGTGAAGGGCTGTGGAGCACAGAGGGAGCTGGTCATTCATCCCTCTTCCTGGATGCTGTCCAGGCCTTCCTGCCTTCCTGTCCCCACCCATCAGCTCAGTCAGCAGATCCCCAACATCAGCTCAAGTCAGGCCATTCCGAGCAACCCCCTAGAGCCTGGAATCCATTCGGTAGATCATAACCATCATTTTTTAATGGAATAGAATGAAAAATAGATGTACCTTAAAGGATGGCCAGGGTAATTTTTGGTTCATACATAAATGCCCTGTCCCTCATGTAAAATCTTTCATAGTTGTGTGAATTTAAAAGTGTGAAAAGCACTGAACTCAAAGGTGAAGACATTTCTCACCAGGTGGCTGCGGAGGCCTCTGAGGAAGGACGGGGCACTGAGAGGGCCACACATCCTGAGTCAAGGGAGCAGGGGGCCAGCAGTGCTCTCAGCCCTGTACTCTGCCAGGAGCTCAGAAAGCCAGCCCTGGGGCCACCCAAGCCAGCCTCAGCAAGGTGGCCAGGGCAGCCTACCCATGGAAGTGTCCCCAGACACACAGCTGGCAGCCAGTCCCCGGCCTCTAACAACCACCGGCCAGGGACTTCAGGGGCTGGGGGTGTCCTCACCTCCAGCCTGGGCATCGACACATGGGAGCTGCCAGCCATCGGCAGGGGCAGTGAGCAGAGGGAGATCTATGCGTGCGCATGGTTCCAGCACGTTCCAGAACATTCCAGAATGAGCAGGTGCATGCCTCTGTGTGTGCGTGCATGTATCTTAGTCTTTAAATTTCCAAACCTGCCCAGTTTGCCAAGATACTTCTCTTATGTGAGGTCTGCATTCTGTGGGTGACCTGCCCACGAAGTTCCACCCTGGACTTTGCCCTTCTCCAGCACTCCCCACAGAGTGGTTAGGAAGGAGGTTTGTCACCACCTCTCTGAACACCTTGGAAGCGTTCTAGTGAGTAAGCCTTAGCCACACCGGGTGGGTGCTGGGCCCTGTAGGGGGAACACCCGCCTGGGCAGCTCTCAGAGGACCCCCCCCAGGGGGGCTGCTTCTCCAGGGCCTGGCCCAGAGCTTCGGCTGTGACTCAAAGCAGGATGTGTGTCCGTGTCCACTGAGGTATGCATTTTTCGTGGCGTATTCTTCCGTTGATTTTAAAAAATTTGTCTTTACATCAGATATTAACTGTATGACTTGCAGACTGAAATTAAGCTTTTAATACGCTGCTGCTGGAAATCAAACTAGTTGAAGAAATCAAGGTGCTCCCATGCATGTGGGTTGGGTTTTTGAGACCCAGACATCCTTGTCCAGCCCCTGGTGCAGCCAGTTCCAACTTTGACCTCCTGAGGCAGACACTGACATTTTTCTTTTTCTTGCTCCCTGCCCCTGCCACGTTGCCCAGTTCTAAAATAATTCCTTTAGGCATCCAGGAGCAAGACTTTGTCCCCCTGAACTAAAAGCCCACTCATTAGGATTGAGTTAGAAAAATGGTGTCTCCTATGAAAAAGATCACATTTGGTTACTTAATAAATCAGTTTTCAAATAATGGTTTTCCCCCAGATATCTGCACAGCTGAGCCCTCATCTTCTCTAAGAGTTTGCATCCTCATCATCTTCTCCATGAGGCTGTTTGATTTTATGACTTTCTCTCCCACTCCCACCCTCTCCTGCCCAGCATGCCAGGTCCTCTGTTTTAGTCATAGCACTTACAGACTCATAATCTCTTCTTTAAGAGACTTATTATTTTTTATAACAGACTCATAACCTTTTGTTTAATTGACATTGTTTAATACCAATTATTCACTGTTTGTCTGTCTCACCTACTGGAATATAAGCTCCCCCAGGGCAGGGATTTTTGTCTGTTCACTCCTGTGCGCTGAGCACCTAAAATAATTTCCATTGTGTGATTATTTGTGGAAAGAACAAATACAGGATTTTTGTTAGTTTCCATGAACCCACCCACTGAGCTTAAAAATGTATATGGGTCCATATATTTTGGCATTTTATATCTTAAGCAGCTGAGTCTTCAAGAAAGCAAATAGGGCAATGATTCATGTAGTCAAACTCTCCAGGACTTTGGAATTGCTCAGTGTTGAGAGGGGAGGTGTGTGTGTGTGTGTGTGTGTGTGTGTGTGTGTGTGTGTGTGTGTGTGTGTGTGTGTGTGTGCACCAGGTCCTCCTTCCCTGATGGACTAGGCTGGCTCCCCCAGGAGGTGCTAACAGCTTCAGATCCTGCTTTGGGTGGTCTCATCTCCTGGGTTGACTCTTATTAAGGAGGTGTTCCAGCTTTTTGCTGTTTAGTGCAAATGTCTCTTCTTCTCCCAAATTAATTCATGAGGCCAATCGTGTCTCCTAGTCACCTGGGATCACTACTGAAGCCTCCATCAAAGGCATGCTGTGTAGTATCTGGATGTCACCAGGGGGCTGATGCTGCTGTAATCAGCAAGGAGCAATGGGTATTTGAGGTCCACCCTCCAGAGATAATGTCTTCCATGTGCCAGATGTGATCACATCCCCGTTGGCAGATGAGAGCTGCATTTTGGAAGAGCAGGTTCCAGCCAGAATGTTTCACGGCAGGTAGATGGTCCTTCACTTGTCTCCCAGCTGGTCTTTCTTAGTTCTCTTGTTCTCCTTCTCCGAAGATAGTATTTTTCAAGGTGTGGGGACATCTTGGTGATAGAGGAAGTCTAAAGCAGGGGCAAAGAGCCAGGATGAGGGGTCCTGGGTGAAGACATGCAGCCCGAGGTTCGGGGCAGCCTTGGGGCTGGGTTAGGAGCTGTGGGCTTGGCTCCCACCCAGCAGGCAGCAGGTATGTTCCAGGGCTGCAGAGAGCACCTGTGCGAACCTGAACTTCCTGCTGACTCAGAGTTTTCTGTAAGGCCAAGGAAGCCTTGGGCAGCCCTCCTTGGAGGCCAGCATCCTGTGCTTCATGGCTAACTCTGTGGGACACCACAGGGGAGGGCTTGTTACCAAACGCCAGTTTGTGTGCCCAATGCACAGTGAGGCCAAACAAACTGAAACGTTGTAGTTTGGAGCAGAGAAGGGTTTATTGCAGGACCATGCAAGGAGTTGGGTGGCTTATGATCAAAAGTCACGGAACTCCCTGAAGGGCTTCAGCAAAGCAGGTTTAAAGGCCAGGTGAGGGAGGGGCATGGTTGGTTGTTGCAATCTTCTTGGTGTCAGAATCCTTTGTTCTTGCAACTCTCCATGTGGGTCAGGTTCACGATGTTCCTGTAAACCTCCAACAAGACAAATGTTATTCTCTGTTCTGCAACTTTTTATCTCTATATGAATGGACTCTTAAAGGTCAGAGCCTTGAGAATGCGCTATCCTGTATATTTCAGGCCATAGACAACATTCTTTTACAAAAGGTGCAGAGCCAGCATGACTAAGCACAGTCAAGGGAACACAAAGGTTAAAACAAAAGGAACAGATCTAATATGGAGTCAGATTTGTTCTTCCCTATTTCAGGCTGTTTCAGGGAAGAAAAGAAGCCTCTGATTCTGCCATGTCATAATATATGGCTGTGTTATTGTTCATCTCCTGACAGCCTCATTTTCACTCTTTTTACCCACCCTGCTACTACTTTCATTTCAGTGGGACTAATGCCAAGTTTTCTTCTTGACAATTAAACAGTGTGGTTGCTGAGAATCAGTTCTTATTGTTGGTTTTAAAGGTGCTGGTGATCAGATTTTGATAGGTTATAAATTGGCTGTCCCAATCCCTCACCTCCTTATACCCTGGTTGTGGGATAGTAAATATGCTGCAGGGAGTGAACAGAGTTCATTTACATGAGTGTCTGTTGACTGATTGGAAACAGCAGTGTCACTTTGTATATTTCATATGATTTAAACCTATCAGAAGTTCCAGCACTCAGCTTGCCCTTCTCACTTTTCAGGTAAAAAACGGAAATAAAAAGATTAACAAAGTCACCTAAATTTATACAGATAGTAAAGAGGACAGTCTGGAATTTGAACTGGGTTGAATGGGGAAGATGCTGCTATACCAGGTAATGAGCTCTGTCAGATAATATATCACTCATCATCTTAGCAAACTGCCAACATGTGAATGTTTTATATAAATAAAACTCCGTCTTAGGTTTCCCACATTCTGTAACACTGAGCAGAATACCTGCCAAATAATATTTGTTCATTCAATGTTTGTGGAATTACACATACATATATATATGTAATTATAATATCCAGGTAATATCAACATTAATCAATAAAATCAGCTAAAAATTGAAAATATACAGGTAAAAACACCATTTTTAACATTGTTAATATTGAAAGAAGTGCTTACATTACTTGACCTTATTTACAAACTTCTTAAATACATTGCAAATTAACAAATAAAAGTGGTTGTCAATATTAACCATAGTTAGAATTTAGCATAGCACATCTTTATGTTTTCGGGCTTATAATGTATATTGCAGGAGCCATTTTAACTTCATACATGTATGATGTAAATACAAGGAATAAGTTTTTCTTTGAAGACTTTATTTCATGCTCTTATTTTAAAGGGTATATGTCAGTGGTTCCCCAACTTTGCCGGGGAACTTTAAAAACTGCTGCTGTCTGCCTTTCAGTCCCAGCCATTATGATGTGATAGGCATAGGATTTAATCTGTATTTTGGGGTTTTTGAAAGCTACCCAGGTGATTCCAATGTGCAGCCAAGTTTAGGAAGCCCTGGTATATGCAATGCATGAAGAATCATCAGATGTAGCATCTGAGTCTGCCCCAGTACTCCTTGATCTATTGATTTATTCCTTTATTCACTGTGCATTTGCATAAATAAGCACTATGCCAACTACCTGCCAGGCATTGTGCAGATGCTGGGCACATAGTAGTGAATGAAAAAGGCATAGGCCTACCTCATGAAAGTTTAGTGTAGCAGAGGAAGACAGACAGTATACAAGTAAATAAATCAACACTTTAAAAATGTTAAAGACTGTGGAAAGTGAGTGGAAGGTCATGAACAACACGCTGTTATGGAGAATGAGTGGGGTTCCAGGCAGCAAGAGAGCGTAGATGAATCCTCCGAGGCAGGATAGAGCTTGCCAAGTCCTAAGGACAGACACAGGGCTGACGTGGCAAAAGAGGAGATGGAGAGGGGCATGTGGTGCAATGCTTTGGGAGCCATGCCAGTGACCTTTGCCTTGGAATTGGAAACTTGTGAAGTTGTTGGTTACTTTTAATGAATCAAGGGAGTAGGAAGAGATAGCAGACAAGGTTCTGGTGGAGCCTATGCATTCATTAAACCAAGGAAAGACAGTAGATGAGGAAGAGCGATGTTGTAATAGAGATGGTGGAAAATGGACGAATCCACCATGTTTTTTGAGGTAGAACCCACTGGAGTTGCTGTTGAATTACACATGTGATGCGAGGGAAAGGGGGGAATCAAGGATAATTCCAATTCCTACTGAGCAAGTAGGTGAATCTTGATGTCAGTTAATGGGAAGGGAGATAGTTGGTGGGCAGTTGGGAATGGATGTGGATTTGGGAGTAAAACCAATAATCTATTTGACGTATTAAGTTCGAGATGCCTGTAAGACATCTAAAGGAGATGACAAATAGGCAGTGTAATAAACCAAGACCCAGATCAAGAAAGAGAACACTAACAGCTCCCCCAGAAATTTCCTTGTTCACCCTTCTAAGAACTAACCTCCTGAAACTTTGCTAAACTCAAGAATTAGTTCTGATAACTTTTCTGTGAACTTCTTAGGATTTTCTACATGTCAGCTCATCATGTGTGAATACAATCAGTTTAGATTTACTTCTTTCCAATCCACATGCTGTTAAGATGTCACTGTTTTTCTTATTTCACTGGCTAGAGCCTCCAGGACATTGTTGATTACAAGGGGCAAGAGTGAGACATCCTTACTTTGTTCTTGATCTGAGGTGCAAAGCATTCATTCTTTCTTCATTAAGTATGTTAGCTATTGGCTTTTCAGAGATACCCTTTCTCAGGTTGAGAAAGTCCCCTTATATTACTAATTTGTTGAGAATTTTTATCATGAAGAAATGTTGGATTGGATTTTTTCAAATGCTTTCTCTGCATTATCTGCATCTTCTGAGATTATTGTATGGTTTTGTCCTTTATTCTATAATATACTGTGTTATATAATATTATATAGTATTCAGATGTTAAAGCAACGTTGAATTGTGGAGATAGACACAAATTGATCACGACATATAATTTTGTTGTTGTTCCTGAATTTGGTTTATTCATATTTCATTAAGGATTTTTTATGTCTGTGTTCATGAAGTATACTGTCTACAGTTTCTTTTCTTGTGATATCTTTATCTGGCTTTGATATCAGAGTGATACTGACTTCATAGAATGAGTTGAGAATTGTTCCCCCCTCCTGTACTTTATGAAAGCATTTGTGAAGGTTTGGTATTATTTTTTCATTTAAATATTTGGTAGAATGCACCAGTGAAGCCAATTTGGATTAGACTTAACTTTTTTCCCTTATTTACCAATTCAATTTCTTTCCTTATTATCGGTCTATTCAGATTTTGTTTTCTTCTTGCATAAGCTTTGGTAATTTGTGTACCTCTAAAAATTTCTCTATTACCTGTGAGTTTTCTAACTTTTTTGGCATGAAGTGTTCACAATACTCCCATGTAATACTTTTTTGTTTAAAAAAAAAGAATTAATTTTGTTTTAGGTTTTATCCCTGTAAGACTGTGAGAGGAGGCACTAAGACCTCCAGGAGATCTTTTCAGTTTCATCCTCCACCCACTGACATATTTCATGCTGCCCCAGTTCTGCCTTCACTACCTCTGTGAAAACATGTAGTGCACTATTTTTAATTTTTTCTTTCATCCTAACCTGTTCTGGTCTTTATGACTTCATACTTCAGCTTCAAAGAAGTTATGGCTTATGATTTTCTCCTAAATAGTTTTAAAAGGTTATAGTAAAAACTTTTCAAAATTCTGTTTTTCTTTTAGGTCTTCATAATAATAAAGCTTTATTTTCTCTTCATTATTTCACAGTTTTTAGTTTTTCCATGAACTCAACCTCAAGTGAGGTAATAGAACAGAGTTCTTTTATTTATTTATTTATTTTTATGTCTTTATTGGAGTGTAATTCCTTTACAATGGTGTGTTAGTTTCTGCTGTATAACAAAGTGAATCAGCTATATGTATACATATATCCCCATATCCCCTCCCTCTTGCATCTCACTCCCACCCTCCCTATCCCACCCCTCTAGGTGGTCACAGCACCGAGCTGATCTCCCTGTGCTATGCAGCTGCTTCCCACTAGCTATCTACTTTACATTTGGTAGTGTATATATGTCAATGCTACTCTCTCACTTCGTCCCAACTTACCCTTCCTCACCCTCCCTGTCCTCAAGTCCATTCTCTACGTCTGTGTCTTAATTCCTGTTCTGCCCCTAGGTTCATCAGAACCATTTTTTTTTAGATGCCATATATATGTGTTAGCATACGATATTTGCTTTTCTCTTTCTTACTTAATTCATTCTGTATGACAGACTCTAGGTCCATCCAGCTCACTACAAATAACACAATTTCGTTTCTTTTTTTTTTGGAAAAATTTACAAGTGTTTATTTTTATTTGAATTTTATTTTATTTTTTTAATACAGCAGGTTCTTATCAGTTATCTATTTTATACATATTAGTGTATATATGTCAGTTCCAATCTCCCAGTTCATCCCACCACCCCACCCCCGCTTTCCCCTCTTGGTGTCCATACATTTGTTCTCTTCATCTGTTGTCTATTTCTGCTTGCAATCTGGTTCATCTGTAACATTTTTCTAGATTCCACATATATGCGTTAATACACGATATTTGTTTTCCTTTCTGACTTACTTCACTCTGTATGACAGTCTCCAGGTCCATCCATGTCTCTACAAATGACCCATTTCGTTCCTTTTTATGGCTGAGTAATATTCCATTGTATATATGTACCACATCTTCTTTATCCATTTGTCTGTCAGTGGGCATTTAGGTAGCTTCCATGACCTGGCTATTGTAAATAGTGCTGCAGTGAACATTGGGGTGCATGTGTCTTTTTGAATTATGGTTTTCTCTGGGTATATGCCCAGTAGTAGGATTGCTGGGTCATATGGTAGTTCTATTTTTAGTTTTTTAAGGAACCTCCATACTGTTCTCCATAGTGGCTGTATCAATTTATATTCCCATCAACAGTGCAGGAGGATTCCCTTTTCTCCACACCCTCTCCAGAATTTATTGTTTGTAGATTTTTTTGATGATGGCCATTCTGAGTGGTGTGGGGTGATACCTCATTGTAGTTTTGATTGGCATTTCTCTAATAATTAGTAATGTTGAGCAGCTTTTTATGTGCCTCTAGGACATCTCTATGTCTTCTTTGGAGAAATGTCTATTTAGGTCTTCTGCCCATTTTTTGACTGGGTTGTTTGTTTTTTTAATATTGAGCTGCATGGGTTGTTTATATATTTTGGAGATTAACCTTGGTCCATTGATTTGTTTGCAAATATTTTCTCCCATTCTGAGGGATGTCTTTTCATCAAGTTTATAGATTCTTTGGCTGTGCAAAAGCTTTTAAGTTTCATTTGGTCCCATTGGTTTCTTTTTGTTTTTATTTCCATTACTCTAGGAGGTTGGTCAAAAAAGGTATTGCTGTGATTTATGTCAAAAAGTGTTCTTCCCATGTTTTCCTCTAAGAGTTTTATAGTGTCCGGTCATACATTTAGGTTTTTAATCCATTTTGAGTTTATTTTTGTGTATGGTGTTAGGGATTATTCAAATTTCATTCTTTTACATGTAGCTCTCCACTTTTCCCAGCACCACTTATTGAAGAGACTGTTTTTTTTCCATTGTATATCCTTGCCCCCTTGTCATAGATTAGTTGACCATAAGTGTATGGGTTTATCTCTGGACTTTCTATTCTGTTCCATTGATCTATATTTCTGTTTTTGTGCCAATAGCATATTGTCCTGATCACTGTAGCTTTGTAGTATAGTCTGAAGTTAGGGAGTCTGATTCCTCCAGCTCTGTTTTTATCCCTCAAGATTGCTTTGGCTGTTCAGGGCCTTTTCTGTCTCCATACAAATTTTAAGATTTTTTGTTCTACTTTGTAAAAAATGCCATTGGTAATTTGATAGGGCTTACACTGAATCTGTAGATTGCTTTGAGTAGTATAGTCTTTTTCACAATACTGATTCTTCCAGTCCAAGAACATGGTATATATCTCCATCTGTTTGTGTCATTTTTTAATTTCTTTCATCAGTGTCTTATAGTTTTCTGTGTACAGGTCTTTACCCCCTTAGGTAGGTTTTTTCCTGGGTATTTTATTCTTTTTGTTGCAATGGTGAATGGGATTGTTTCCTTAATTTCTCTTTCTGGTCTTTCGTTGTTAGTGTATAGGAATGCAAGAGATTTCTGTGCATTAATTTTGTATCCTGCAACTTTACCAAATTCATTGATCAGCTCTAGCAGTTTTCTGGTGGCATCTTTAGGATTATCTGTGTATAGTACCATGTCATCTGCAAACAGTGACAGTTTTACTTCTTCTTTTCCGATTTGTATTCCTTTTATTTCTTTTTCTTCTCTGGTTACGATGGCTAGGACTTCCAAAACTATGTTGAATAATAGCGGTGAGAGTGGACATCCTTGATGATCTAAGATCATTCATGATCTTAGAGGAAATGCTTTCAGTTTTTTCACCATTGAGAATTATGTTTGTTGTGGGTTTGTCATATCTGGCCTTTATAATGTTGAGGTAGGTTCCCTCTATGCCCACGTTCTTGAGAGTTTTTATCATAAATGGGTGTTGAATTTTGTCAGAAGCTTTTTCTGCATCTATTGAGATGATCATATGATCTTTTTTCTTCAGTTTGTTAATATGGTGTATTACATTGATTGATTTGCGTATATTGAAGAATCCTT
The DNA here is from genome assembly GCF_002837175.3 of Physeter macrocephalus. Classification (NCBI taxonomy): domain Eukaryota; kingdom Metazoa; phylum Chordata; class Mammalia; order Artiodactyla; family Physeteridae; genus Physeter; species Physeter macrocephalus. The sequence goes on along the minus strand of NC_041224.1, from coordinate 69,899,660 downwards.
GCATCCCTGGGATAAATCCCACTTGATCATGGTGTATGATCTTTTTAATGTGTTGTTGGATTCTGTTTGCTAGTATTTTGCTGAGGATTTTTTGCATCTATATTCATCAGTGATATTGGTCTGTAATTTTCTTTTTTTGTGATATCTTTGTCTGGTTTTGGTATCAGGGTGATGGTGGTCTCATAGAATGAGTTTGGGAGTGTTGCTTCCTCTGAAATAGTTTGGAAGAGTTTGAGAAGGATGGGTGTTAGCTCTTCTCTAAATGTTTGATTGAATTCACCTGTGAAGCCATCTGGTCCTTGACTTTTGCTTGTTGGAAGATTTTTAATCACAGTTTCAATTTCATTAGTTGTGATTGGTCTGTTCATATTTCTGTTTCTTCCTGGTTCTGTCTTGGAAGGTTATACCTTTCTAAGAATTTGTTCATTTCTTCCAGGTTATCCATTTTATGGCATAGAGTTGCTTGTAGTAGTCTCTTATGATGCTTTGTAATTCTGCAGTGTCCATTGTTACTTCTTTTTCATTTCTAATTTTATGTATTTGAGTCCTCTCCCTCTTTTTCTTGATGAGTCTGGCTAATGGTGTATCAATTTTTTTTATCTTCTCAAAGAACCAGCTTTTAGTTTTATTGATCTTTGCTATTGTTTTCTTTTTTCTATTTCATTTATTTCTGCTCTGATCTTTATGATTTCTTTCCTTCTACTGACTTTGGGGGTTTTTTTGTTCTTCTTTCTCTAGTTCCTTTAGGTGTAAGGTTAGATCGTTTATTTGAAATATTTCTTGTTTCTTGAGGTTGGATTGTATTGCTATAAACTTCCCTTTTAGAACTGCTTTTGCTGCATCCCATAGGTTTTGGATCGTCATGTTTTTGTTGTCATTTGTGTCTAGGTATTTTTTTATTTCCTCAGTGATCTCTTGGTTATTTAATAACATATTGTTTAGCCTCTATGTGTTTGTGTTTTTAACATTTTTTTCCTGTAATTTATTTCTAATCTCATCGCGTTGTGTTCAGAAAACATGCTTGAGATGATTTCAATATTCTTAAATTTACTGGGGCTTGATTTGTGACCGACGATGTGATCTATCCTGAAGAATGTTTGGAGTGCACTTGAGAAGAAAGTGTAATGTGCTGTTTTTGGATGGTGTGTCCTATAAATATCAATTAAATCTATCTGGTCTATTGTGTCATTTAAAGCTTCTGTTTCCTTATTAATATTCTTTCTGGATGATCTGTCCATAGGTGTTTAAGTGAGGTGTTAAAGTCCCCCGCTATTATTTTGTTACTGTCGTTTTCCTCTTTTACGGCTGTTAGCATTTGCCTCATATATTATGGTGCTCCCGTGTTGGGTGCATATATATTTATAATTGTTACATCTGCTTCTTGGTTTGATCCCTTGATCATTATGGAGTGTCCTTCCTTTCTCTTGTAACATTCTTTATTTTAAAGTCTCTTTTATCTGTTACAAGTATTGCTACTCAAGCTTTCTTTTGATTTCCATTAGCATGGAATATCTTTTTGCATACCCTCACTTTCAGTCTGTATGTGTTCCTAGGTCTGAAGTGGGTCTCTTGTAGCCAGCATATATATGGGTCTTGTTTTTGTATCCATTCAGCCGGTCTGTGTCTTTTGGTTGGAGCATTTAATCCATTCACATTTAAGGTAGTTATCAATATGTATGTTCCTATTACCATTTTCTTAATTGTTTGGGGTTTGTTTTTGTAGGTCCTTTCCTCTCTTGTGTTTCCCACTTAGAGAAGTTCCTTTAGCATTTGTTGTAAGAGCTGATTTGGTGGTGCTGAATTCTGTTAGCTTTTGTTTGTCTGTAAAGCTTTTGATTTCTCCATTGAAAATGAATGAGATCCTTGCCGGCTAGAATAATCTTGGCGATAGATTCTTCCCTTTCATCACTTCAAATATATCGTGCCACTCCATTCTGGCTTGCAGTTTCTGCTGAGAAATCAGATATTAACTTATGGGAGTTCCCCTGTATGTTATTTGTCATTTTTCTCTTGCTGCTTTTAATAATTTTTCTTGGTCTTTAATTTTTGTTAGTTTGATTACTGTGTGTCTCAGCATGTTTCTCCTTGGGTTTATCCTGCCTGGGACTCTCTGTGCTTCCTGGACTTGGGTAGCTATTTCCTTTCCGATGTTAGGGAAGTTTTCGACTATAATCACTTCAAATATTTTCTCAGGGCCTTTTTCTCTCTCTTCTCCTTCTGGGACCCCTATAATGCGAATGTTGGTGCATTTCATGTTGTCCCAGAGGTCTCTTAGGCTGTCTTCATTTCTTTTCATTCTTTTTTCTTTATTCTCTTCTGCAGCAGTGATTTCCACCATTCTGTCTTTCAGGTCACTTCAATGTTCTTCTGCCTTGGTTATTCTGCTATTGATTCCTTTCTAGTGTATTTTTCATTTCAGTTATTGTGTTAGTTATCCCTCTTTGTTTGTTCTTTAATTCTTCTAGGTCTTTGTTAAACATTTCTTGCATCTTCTTGATATTTGCCTCCATTTTTTTCCTCATCATTGTTTGTCTGAAGTGGGTCTCTTGTAGACAGCATATATACAGGTCTTGTTTTTGTATCCATTCAGTGAGCCTGTGTCTTTTGGCTGGAGCATTTAATCCCTTTACATTTAAGGTAATTATCAATATGTATGTTCCTATTACCATTTTCTTAATTTTGGGCGGTTTGTTTTTGTTGGTCTTTTCCTTCTCTTATGTTTCCCACCTAGAGAAGTTCCTTTAGCATTTGTTGTAAAGCTGGTTTTGTGGTGCTGAATTCTCTTAGCTTTTGCTTGTCTGTATAGGTTTTAATTTCTCCATCAAATCTGTATGAGCTCCTTGCTGGGTAGAGTAATCTTGGTTTTAGGTTTTTCCCTTTCATCACGTTAAGTATGTCTTGCCACTCCCTTCTGGCTTGCAGAGTTTCTGCTGAAAGATCAGCTGTTAACCTTATGGGGATTCCCTTGTATGTTATTTGTTGCTTTTGCCTTGCTGCTTTTAATATTTTTTCTTTGTATTTAATTTTTGATAGTTTGATTAATATGTGTCTTGGCATGTTTCTCCTTGGATTTATCCTGTATGGGACTCTCTACACTTCCTGGACTTGATTGACTGTTTTCTTTCCCATGTGAGGGAAGTTTTTGACTATTATCTCTTCAAATATTTTCTCAGACCCTTTCTTTTTCTCTTCTTCTTCAAATGTTGATGCGTATAATGTTGTCTCAGAGGTCTGAGACTGTCCTCAATTCTTTTCATTCTTTTTCTTTATTCTGCTCTGCAGCAGTTATTTCCACTATTCTATCTTCCAGGTCATTTATCCATTCTTTTGCCTCAGTTATTCTGGTATTGATTCCTTCTAAAGTATTTTTAATTTCATTTATTGTGTTGTTCATCATTGTTTGTTTGCTCTTTAGTTCTTCTAGGTCCTTGTTAAATGTTTCTTGTATTTTCTCCTTTCTATTTCAGAGATTTTGGATCATCTTTACTATCATTACTCTGTATTCTTTTTCAGTAGACTGCCTGTTTTCTCTTCATTTGTTTGGTCTGGTGGGTTTTTACTTTGCTCCTTCACCTGCTGCATATTTCTCTGTCTTCTCATTTTGTGCAACTTACTGTTTGGGATCTCCTTCTCTCAGGCTACACATTGGTAGTTCCTCTTATTTCTGGTGTCTGCTTCCAGTGGGTGAGGATGGTTCAGTGGCTTGTGTAGGCTTCCTGGTGGGGGGACTGGTGCCTGTGTTCTGGGGGGTGGGACTGGATCTTGTGCCTCTGGTGGGCAGGGCCACGTCTGGTGATGTGTTTTGTTGTGTCTCTGAACTTAGTGTGACTTTAGGCAGCCTCTCTGCTAATGGGTGGGGTTGTGTTCCTGTCTTGCTCGTTGTTTGGCATGGGGCATCCAGCACGGGAGCTTGCTGGCCATTGGGTGGAGCTGGGTCTTAGTGTTGAGATGGAGATCTCTGGGAGAGCTGTTGCTGATTAATATCACATGGGGCCAGGAGGTCTCTGGTGGTCCAGTGTCCTGGACTTGGCTTTCCCACCTTGGAGGCTCAGGCCCAACACTCAGCTGGAGCACCAAGACCCTGCCAACTTCACGGCATGGAAAAAAAGAAGAAAAAAAAACCGAACAGATAGAACCCCAAAACAAATGGTAAATGCAAAACTAAACAGACAAAAGTCACGCAAGGAAACATACACACATACTCATAAAAAGGAAGAAAAAAAAAAGAGAGCAAGCAAACCAATAAACAAACCCACCAATGAAAACAAGCACTAAAAACTAAACTAAGATAAACATAAAACCAAAAACAAGTCAAACGCAGAAAGCAAACCCCAAGTCTACAGTTGCTCCCAAAGTCCACCGCCTCAATTTTGGGAACATTCATTGTCTATTCAGGTATTCCACAGATGCACGGTTTATCAAGCCTTTTGCAGGGATTTAATCCACTGCTCCTGAGGCTGCACAGAGAAATTTCCCTTTCTCTTCTTTGTTTGCACAGCTCCTGGGGTTCAGCTTTGGTTTTGGTCCTACCTCTGCATGTAGGCCACCCTCAGGCATTTCCCGCCCCCATACAGTAGAGGATTAAAGCAGCGGCTGATTAGTTCTCTCTTCCTCACTCAAGCTGGAGAGAGGGAGGGGTACGGTAGTCATAATTAGAATGTGGGGCATGCCTGCAGCAGCAGAGGCCAGCATGACGTAGCAACAGCCTGAGGCATGCCATGTGTTCTCCCAAGGAAGTTGGCCCTGGATCATGGGACCCTGGCAATGGCATGCTGCACAGGCTCCAGGAGGGTGTGGGTAGTGACCTGCACTTGCACACAGGATTCTTGGTGGCAGCAGCGACAGCAGTAGTGGTCTGTGCCTGCCTCTGGGGCCGAGATGATAGCCACAGCTTGCGCCTGTCTCTGGAGCTTGCTTAGGCAGTGCTCTGCCTTCTGTGGGCACCTGGAGCAGGAAGCCTCCCCCTCATGCACCTGGAAACAATGGTCTCTTGCCTCTCCATCAGATCCACACTTTTTCCTGGACTCCCTCCCTGCTAGCTGTGGTGCACTAGCCCCCTTCAGGCTGTCTTCACGCAGCCATCCCCAGTCCTCTCCCTGGGGTCTGACCTCTGAAGCCCGAGCCCCTCAGCTCCCAGCCCCCACCTGCCCCCGTGGGTGAGCAGACAAACATCTCAGGCTGGTGAGTGCTGGTCGGCACCAATCCTCTGTCCAGGAATCTCTCTGCTTTGCCCTCTGCATCCCTGTTGCTGTGCTGTCCTCTATGGCTCCAAAGCTTCCCCCTGACCCGTACCCACCAGTGAAGGGGCTTCCTAGTGTGTGGAAAGTTTGCCTCCTTCACAGCTCCCTCCCAGAGGCATGGGTCCCTATTCTTTTGTCTCTGTCTGTACTTTTTTCTTTTGCCCTACCCAGGTACGTGGGGATTTTCTTGCCTTTTGGGGAGTCTGAGGTCTTCTTCCAGCATTCAGTAGGTGTTCTGTAGGAGTTGTTCCACATGTAGATGTATTTTTGATGTATTTGTGGGGAGGAAGGTGATATCCACGTCTTACTGTTCCACCATCTTGAAGGTCTAGAGTTCTTTTTTTTAAGTGAAGTATAGTTAATTTACAATGTTGTGTTAGTTTCAAATGTACAGCAAAGCGATTCAGTTATACATATATATCTATTCTTTTTCACATTCTCTTTCCTTAGAGGTTATTATAAGATATTGAGTATAGTTTCCTGTGCTATACAGTAAGTCCTTTTTGTTTACCTATTTTATATACAGTGGCGTGTATATGTTAATCCCAAACTCCTAATTTATCTCTCCACACCCCTGCTAACCTCTTTGGTAACCATAAGTTTGTTTCCTATGTCTATTAGTCTATTTCTGTTTTGTAAACTCTTTAGTTCTTCTAGGTCCTTGTTAAATGTTTCTTGTATTTTCTCCTTTCTATTTCAGAGATTTTGGATCATCTTTACTATCATTACTCTGTATTCTTTTTCAGTAGACTGCCTGTTTTCTCTTCATTTGTTTGGTCTGGTGGGTTTTTACTTTGCTCCTTCACCTGCTGCATATTTCTCTGTCTTCTCATTTTGTGCAACTTACTGTTTGGGATCTCCTTCTCTCAGGCTACACATTGGTAGTTCCTCTTATTTCTGGTGTCTGCTTCCAGTGGGTGAGGATGGTTCAGTGGCTTGTGTAGGCTTCCTGGTGGGGGGACTGGTGCCTGTGTTCTGGGGGGTGGGACTGGATCTTGTGCCTCTGGTGGGCAGGGCCACGTCTGGTGATGTGTTTTGTTGTGTCTCTGAACTTAGTGTGACTTTAGGCAGCCTCTCTGCTAATGGGTGGGGTTGTGTTCCTGTCTTGCTCGTTGTTTGGCATGGGGCATCCAGCACGGGAGCTTGCTGGCCATTGGGTGGAGCTGGGTCTTAGTGTTGAGATGGAGATCTCTGGGAGAGCTGTTGCTGATTAATATCACATGGGGCCAGGAGGTCTCTGGTGGTCCAGTGTCCTGGACTTGGCTTTCCCACCTTGGAGGCTCAGGCCCAACACTCAGCTGGAGCACCAAGACCCTGCCAACTTCACGGCATGGAAAAAAAGAAGAAAAAAAAACCGAACAGATAGAACCCCAAAACAAATGGTAAATGCAAAACTAAACAGACAAAAGTCACGCAAGGAAACATACACACATACTCATAAAAAGGAAGAAAAAAAAAAGAGAGCAAGCAAACCAATAAACAAACCCACCAATGAAAACAAGCACTAAAAACTAAACTAAGATAAACATAAAACCAAAAACAAGTCAAACGCAGAAAGCAAACCCCAAGTCTACAGTTGCTCCCAAAGTCCACCGCCTCAATTTTGGGAACATTCATTGTCTATTCAGGTATTCCACAGATGCACGGTTTATCAAGCCTTTTGCAGGGATTTAATCCACTGCTCCTGAGGCTGCACAGAGAAATTTCCCTTTCTCTTCTTTGTTTGCACAGCTCCTGGGGTTCAGCTTTGGTTTTGGTCCTACCTCTGCATGTAGGCCACCCTCAGGCATTTCCCGCCCCCATACAGTAGAGGATTAAAGCAGCGGCTGATTAGTTCTCTCTTCCTCACTCAAGCTGGAGAGAGGGAGGGGTACGGTAGTCATAATTAGAATGTGGGGCATGCCTGCAGCAGCAGAGGCCAGCATGACGTAGCAACAGCCTGAGGCATGCCATGTGTTCTCCCAAGGAAGTTGGCCCTGGATCATGGGACCCTGGCAATGGCATGCTGCACAGGCTCCAGGAGGGTGTGGGTAGTGACCTGCACTTGCACACAGGATTCTTGGTGGCAGCAGCGACAGCAGTAGTGGTCTGTGCCTGCCTCTGGGGCCGAGATGATAGCCACAGCTTGCGCCTGTCTCTGGAGCTTGCTTAGGCAGTGCTCTGCCTTCTGTGGGCACCTGGAGCAGGAAGCCTCCCCCTCATGCACCTGGAAACAATGGTCTCTTGCCTCTCCATCAGATCCACACTTTTTCCTGGACTCCCTCCCTGCTAGCTGTGGTGCACTAGCCCCCTTCAGGCTGTCTTCACGCAGCCATCCCCAGTCCTCTCCCTGGGGTCTGACCTCTGAAGCCCGAGCCCCTCAGCTCCCAGCCCCCACCTGCCCCCGTGGGTGAGCAGACAAACATCTCAGGCTGGTGAGTGCTGGTCGGCACCAATCCTCTGTCCAGGAATCTCTCTGCTTTGCCCTCTGCATCCCTGTTGCTGTGCTGTCCTCTATGGCTCCAAAGCTTCCCCCTGACCCGTACCCACCAGTGAAGGGGCTTCCTAGTGTGTGGAAAGTTTGCCTCCTTCACAGCTCCCTCCCAGAGGCATGGGTCCCTATTCTTTTGTCTCTGTCTGTACTTTTTTCTTTTGCCCTACCCAGGTACGTGGGGATTTTCTTGCCTTTTGGGGAGTCTGAGGTCTTCTTCCAGCATTCAGTAGGTGTTCTGTAGGAGTTGTTCCACATGTAGATGTATTTTTGATGTATTTGTGGGGAGGAAGGTGATATCCACGTCTTACTGTTCCACCATCTTGAAGGTCTAGAGTTCTTTTTTTTAAGTGAAGTATAGTTAATTTACAATGTTGTGTTAGTTTCAAATGTACAGCAAAGCGATTCAGTTATACATATATATCTATTCTTTTTCACATTCTCTTTCCTTAGAGGTTATTATAAGATATTGAGTATAGTTTCCTGTGCTATACAGTAAGTCCTTTTTGTTTACCTATTTTATATACAGTGGCGTGTATATGTTAATCCCAAACTCCTAATTTATCTCTCCACACCCCTGCTAACCTCTTTGGTAACCATAAGTTTGTTTCCTATGTCTATTAGTCTATTTCTGTTTTGTAAATAAGTTTGTTTGTGTCGTATTTTAAATTCCACATATAAGTGATATCATATGATATCTGTCTTTCTCTGTCTGACTTCACTTAGTATGATATCTCTAGGTTCATCCATGTTGCTGCATGTGGCATTATTTCATTCTTTTTGATGGCTGAGTAATATTCCATTGTATATATACACCACATCTTCTTTATCCATTCACCTTCCATGGACACTTAGGTTTCTTCCATGTCTTGGCTATTGTAAATAGTGTTGCTATGAACATTGGGGTGCATGTATCTTTTCAAATTATGGCTTTCTCTGGATATATGCCCAGGAGTGGGATTTCTGGATTGTATGGTAGCTCTACATTTAGTTTTTCAAGGAACCTCCATACTGTTCTCCATAGTGTCTTTTTTACATACCCACGAACAGCGTAGGAGGGTTCCATTTTCTCCACACCTTCTCCAGCATTTATTATTTGTAGACTTTAATGATGGCCATTCTGACTGGTGTGAGGTGATACCTCATTGTGGTTTTGATTTGCATTTCTCTAATAATTAGCAATAGTGAGCATCTTTTCATGTGCCTGTTGGCTATCTGTGTGTCTTCTTTGGAAAAATGTCTATTTAGGTCTTCTGCCCATTAATTGGTTGGGTTGGTTTTTTTTTTATATTAAGCTGTTTGTATATTTTGGAAATTAATCCCTTGTCTGTAGCATCATTTGCAAATATTTTCTCTCAGTCTGTAGTTTGTCTTTTCATTTGGTTTATGGTTTCCTTTGCTGTGCAAGAGCTTTTAAGTTTAATTAGGTCCCATTTATTTATTTTTGTTTTTATTTCCATTACTCTAGGAGATGTATCCAAATAAATATTGTTGCGATTTATATGAAAGAGTGTTCTGCCTATGTTTTCCTCTAAGAGTTTTCTAGTATCCAGTCTTACATTTAGGGCTTTAATCCATTTTGAGTTTATTTTTGTGTGTGGTGTTAGAGAATGTTCTATTTTCATTCTTTTACATGTAACTGTCCATTATTCCCAGCCCAGGTAATACTTTTGATGTCTGTGGATTTGGTAGCAATGTTCCCTCTTTCATTCATGATTTTGCTAATTTGTGTCTTCTCTTTTGAAGTCTTGGTCAATCTGACTAATGGCTTTTCAGTTTTATTAATATTTTCAAAGAACAAACTTTTGCTATTTCTTTTTGTTTTTCTGTTTTCTATTTCATTGATTTATATTCTGATCTTCATTGTATCCTTCATTCTGCTTGTTTTGTGTTTAGTTTGATCTTCTAGTTTTCTGAGGTAGAAACCTAGTTTATTCATTTGATATCTTTATTTTGTGACACAGCCTTTAGAACTTTTTAATCCTATTTTTAAGATTAGCATATTGCATAATTGACTTTTTGTGTACAGTGATGAGTTTAACACACATGTAGATTTGTTAAACCACTACCACAATCAGTATGCAGGACAGTTTTATCACCCTGTGAGACTCCCTCAGGCTGCCCCTCTGCAGTCAACTCTTCCCTCACTCCTAACCCCTGACAACACTGTTCTGTTCTCTTCCCCTACAGTTGTGCTTTTTCCAGAATGTCATAGAATTGGAGACATACAATATGTAGTATTTGGGAGCTGGCCTCTTTCACTCAGCATAGCACAATTGAGATTTACTGCAGTTGTGTGAATCAATAGTTAACTCCTTTTTATTGCTGGATGGCATGCCATTGTATGGGTGTACCAGAGTTTGTTCATTCACCCTCTGAAGGACATTCAGGAAGTTACCCAGTTTTGACTCTCATGGGTAAAGTTGCTATGACCATCCATGTACAGGTTTAGGGGAAACTAGGTTTTCATCTCTCTCGAATAAATACCTTGGAGTGGGACCACTGGACTATGTGTAAGTGTATGTTTAATTGCCAAGCTATATTCACACTGTTTTTTGCTTTATGGATTTTGAAGCTCTGTTGTTTGTTGCCTACACATTTGGGATTGTTTGTTTTGAGATTGTTTGGTGAATTGAACTTTCTATCATTACATAACATTTCTCTTAATCCCTGGTAATTCCTCTTGCTCTGAAGTCGATTGTATCTGATGTTAATATACCACTTCACTTTCTTTCAGTTAATGTTTTCATGGAATAATTTTGTGATAATTTACTTTTGACCTACCTATGCCATCATATTTAAAGTGGGTTTCATGGAGAGATCGTATCATCGAGTCTTATTTTTTTGAATCCATTCCAGTAATCTATGTCTTTTAGTTGGTATATTTCAACCATTTGCCTTTAATGGAATTATTTATATGTTTGGGTTTAGGTTGACAAAGTTATTATTTGTTTTCTCTTTGTTCTCTCCTTTTTGTCTCTCCATTTCTCCTTTCTTGTCTTACTCTGGAATACTTTAATATTTTTTTGTATTCCATTCTAATTTATTTTTTATTCTCTTTATATAATTGTATTTCATTTATCTAGAGATTACAATATTCATACTAACATTTTCACAGTCTCTTTAGAATTAATATTTTACCATTTCACGTGGAATGTAGAAAACTCCACAACCATATAGGTCCCTTGACTTTCCCCCTTTATTTGCAGGTTTCTTATGTATTACACGCACATACACTGAAAACCCCATCAGACAGTGTTATCATTTTTGCTTTTAATCATTATATATATTTTACAGAAATGACCCAAAAAGGAATAATCAGTTGTATTTTGCCCACACAGTTGTCATTTCCATTGCTCTTTGTTCTTGAAGTTTCAAGTTTCCTTTTCATATCATTTCCCTCCTGTCTGACGAACTTCCTTTAGCATTTTTTAGAGCAGTTCTAGTGACTAATTCACTTTATTTCCCCTCATCTGAGAATATCTTATTTCATCGTCATTCTCAAAGGTTATTTATGCTGGATATAGCATTCTGAGTTAACAGTTCTTTACTGAAACCCTTTAAAAATATTGTGCCTCTCTGATATCTGATGAGAAATCTGCAGTCATTCAAATCATTGTTCTTCTATTCATAAATGCAGTGATTTTTCCTGGCTGCTTTCAAGATTTTTGCATTGTATTTGGTTTTCAGCTGTTTGATTATAATATGTCTAGGATTGGATTGCTTTGATTTTTCTTTTTTTTCTTTTGGAGTTACTTTGAGTTTCTTGAATCTGTAAGTTTGTCTTTCATGAAATTTGGGAAGATTTCAGCCATTATTACTTCAGGTTTTTTTTCTGCACTAGACTGTCTTCTCTTGGAACTCTGACGGCACAAATGATCAACTATTTTTTGACATTTTTCACAGGTCCCTGAGTCGTTTAATTTTTTTCAGTATTTTTCTCTCTGATGTTCAAATTAGACAATTTCCATTGATTTCTCTTGAAGGTCAGTGACTCTTTCCTTTGTCATCTCCATTCTGCTATTGAACCCGTCCAGTGAATATTTTTGTTTCAGTTATTATTATGTTTTCATTTCTAAAATTTCCATCTGATTCTTCTGTATTTCTTTTATTTCTTTGTTGAGACTTTTTATGTTTTCAATTGTTTGGCCTTACTTCTAGGAGCATGGTTATAATAGCAGCTTCTACAATATCTGGTAATTCTAACATTTTTGTCATCTCAGACTTGACATATGCTGATTCGCTTTTCCCTCCCAAGTTGAGATTTTCCTGGTTGTTTATATACCATGTAATTTGGATTGCATGCTGGGCATTTGGAATATTATGATATGAAAATCTGGGTCTTGTTTAATTCTAAGGAGGATGTCAGTTTTTTGTTTATTTATTTTGGCAGGCAATTGACCTGGTTAAGTTCAGCCTTCAGGTTCTGGCCTTGCTTCCTTGGGATGTGGTTCTAATGTCAAGTCTGTTTCAGAAACTTTACAATGCTATTTGGATCTTTCCAGCTATGCACCACTCTGTGGCAAGTCTGGGACCTGGATGGTGGTTAATCCTGTAGTTCTATTGTGAAAGCCTTTGCTATACTGTTTAGGGTTACCCATGTATGCACAGCTTGGAAGTGAGCCAGAGGTTCATCTATCACTGTGTGGGGTCACTCTCTTGAGCTCCTCGTCTTTGCAATCTTCCTGACACTTTCTGGATCTCTTGGCTTCTTTAGATGTCCTCTGCTTGGAAAACTGGGGATTTAGTATCTCTGCATTGTATTGCACTTCCCATGACTTTACCTGTGTCTGAGGTCAAGTGGGGAGAGGACAGAGAGAGAAGAAGAAGCAATGAGTGTTTGCTCCAAAGCCTTGAGACCTGTTCCTGTGGTCAGAGGGAAGAGTTTCCCTCCTTGTGAGTTTTAGGTACATCCCTGAAAGCCACTGCCACCACTCCTGCCACTGCCAAATTACAGCCTTTCTACTAGGTTTTTAACTGTCACTTTCTTAAAAACTATTTTTGTTCATATATAATTCACTTATCATAAAATTAACTCACTTAAAGTGTACAGTTCATTGGTCTTCAGTCACAGATGTATGCAACCATCAACAGTTTAATTGTAGAACATTTTATCACTCCAGAAATAATCCCATACCAATTAACCATAACCCTCAATCACCTCCCCCCAGTTCTAGGCAACTATTAATCTATTTTCTGCTTTTATAAACTTACCTATTCTGGACATTGCATACAAGCTGAATCATATAATATCTTATCTTTTGTGTTAGCTTGTTTCACTTAGAATAATGTTTTCAAGGTCCATTCATGATGTAGCATGTATCAATATTTCATTCTTTTTATCACTAATAATATTCCATTGTATGGATATATCATTTATTATCTATTAATCAATTGATGAACATTTTGATGTTTCTCCTTTTGGCTATGATGAATAACAGTGCTGTGAAAATTCATATACAAGTATGTTTTCATTTCTCTTGGGTTTATATCTAAGAGTAGAATTGCTTGTTCATTTGGCAGCACTATGTTTAACCTTTTGAGAAAGTGCTCAACTATTTTCCATAGTGGGTTATCATGTTACATTTCCACCAGCAGTGTATGAAGGGCCCCATTTCTCCACTTTCTTATCAACACATGTCCTTTTGATCATAGACATCCTAATAAGTGTGAAGCAGTACCTCATTGGGGTTTTGATCTGCATTTCCCTCATGATGCAACTGGGCATCTTTCCATGTGGTTATTGACCATTTGTATATGTTCTTTCAGGAAGTGTCTATTCAAATCCTTTGCTATTTTTTAATTGGTTATTTGTCTTCTTATTATTGAGTTGCAAGGATTGTTTATATATTCTGGATATAAGTCCCCTTATCAGATATAGGATTTGCAAATATTTTTCCAGTTCTGTGGCTTGTCTTTGCACATTCCTTATGGCGTCCTTTGAATCAAAACCATTTTTAATTTTTAAGAAGTCCAATTTATCTATTCTTTCATTGGTTGCTTGGGCTTTTGGTGTCATACCTAAAAAACAATTGCCTAACCCAAGATCACAAATATTTACTTCTATGTTTGAGTATTATAGTATTAGTTTTTACTTTTAGGAAATCTAGGATCCATTTTGAGTTAATTTTTGTGTACATTGTGATGTAGGAATCCAACTTTATTCTTTTGAATGTTGCTATCCAGTTGTCCAAGCATCATTTGTTGAAAATAACTTCTTCCCCTACAGAACTGTCTTAACACCCTTGTCAAAAATCAGTTGACCATAAATGTGTAAGGGTTTGTGCAAATACCACACTGTCTTAATTATTTTAGATCTGTAGCAAATTTTGAGACCTCTCTTTTTGAGAGAGTTTTGGCTATTCTTGGTCCCTTGATAATCTTAAAATCAGCTTATCAATTTCTGCAAAAAGCCAGCTGGGATTTTGATAGAGATGAACTTAATCTGTATATCAATTTTAGGAGTATTGCCATCCTGATAATATTAAGTCTCCTGATCCATGAACATGGGATGTCTTTTAACTGCAGTATTGGAAGCTGGAAGAGAGTGTGTTAATAACTTCAGTGTGTTCAATGCAAATACCTGCAAACCTAAAATTCTATTCCCAGTGCAAATATCTTTAAAAAATGAAGGGAAAAGAAGTCAGCGTTTAGTGACAGGGAGTATAGATAAATCTTCAAAGGCTGTTGCTGCCAAGGACAGCAGAAAAAGGAGTGGCAGCTGGAGGGAGATATTAAGTCTATTTTTAGGATGAGCAATTTGAAAGCATAATCAAAGCAATTTGAAAGCATAATCAAGTAAAGAAGGAGAAGTTGATGACACTGGAGGGTCAAAAACTGGGGGGTAATTGGAGGGATTATGTTCCTTAGTAACCTCTAGTAGGTGAAGGGGGTACCCTACAAAGGAAGGTAATGGGAGAGAAATGTGAAGGATGAGGGTACAGAAGCTGAAGGGTTGGTGATGGTAAGATCACAAGGTTCTCCACAGACCACTGAGTAGGCAGCAAAAGCACCAGATGAGACTGTTTGGATATTTGAAAGGAATAGAAAAGCATGAAATAGTCATCTTGCAGAGTGGGAAAGTGAAATTTCTAAGGAAATATGACAGTTTGGCAGTTTTGAGTGCTTATCTGAGGTATATGGTATAAATTTGAAGAAAGTCCTGTCATCAGCATTTCAAGATTTTTTCCAGCAATGTTTGGCTGCCTTGGTACAGTGCAGAGTAAGTGGAGGGGAAGGGAGGGGAGGACGAGCAACGTGTTAATATTATTTGTAAACGCATGTCTGTGTGTTGAACCACAGTGTTTAGGCTGGGCACTTAGAGAAGTGAGGACTCAAGGAGGAGGATGAAGGATGAAAAGTGACAGGATCAGCAGATTGGAGGTCTGGAGGAGTGGCAGACTCATGGACGCACAATGGATACCTTGCAGAAATTAGAAATTCTCTTTGGGACACTAAATAACCTACTGAATAAGTTGTACTTAACTCTGTCTGCACATCATAATCTCCTGGAAAACGTTTTAAAAATGTCATCCACGGGCTCCAACCTCATTGATTCAGAAACTCTGAGCATCTATGGCTTTGAAAAGAGCACAGGTGATTCAAACATGTAGATAGAGCTGATAATGACTACAGCAGAGCCTGGAGTGCTGGGCGACCTTGGGGCTGGAAGGCAGAGCTGCCACATTGCACAGCCCCCAGTGGCACCACATTCATACAGACCATGGCGACCCCATTTGGCAGGTTGTAGCAGTTGAGGGCATCTAGAATTGAGGACACATTGGAGGAGGAATAGACCCATTAGAGTCTTGGGGATTTAAAATATCTGGAGCAGTGATTCTCAGCCCTGGGGAAGGGCAGCTTTGAAATAAAAATCTCAATGCCAAAATGGCATCCCAGACTAATTACATCAAAGTGACTGAATCCCAGGCTAAATCAGGACTTAAGAAAATCTCCCAAGACATTTTTACTGTTAATCCAGAAGCCTTGTGGAGAGAGCTGTGCCTTTTTTTTTTTTCAAGATAGGAAACACTGGATGGAGTGCAGTTTTGGGAGGAGATTTGATCATTTCATGCAAAGATTGAGGTATCTATGCTTCATCCAGGTGGAGATGTCAAAGAGGCAATTAGTTCCAGGTCTGAAGCTTGGAAGAGAAGGCTTAAGCTGAAGTGAGAAAAATCCCCCAACTCTGGGTGAATTGTTGATTGCTGTATATTTTTAGAACATATTAATCGAGAGATGTTCTGATGAAATCCCTAGTCTTTATAAATAACCACAGGTATGCACTCTGCTTTGAGCAGCATTCACAGAACTAGAGAGGGGAACACAGTTCTGGTATGGATGCAGGTTGCTTGTAAAATACAGTCATAAGAGAGTGTCAAGGAAGGATGGGCTCTGTAGAGTTTATCTGATCGTACAAACAAATTTCACAGATTGGTAAAAGACTCAGGTCCTACAGAAATCAGTGCAGAGTCAGACCAGCTGAGTCTCCTGACCTACATGGCAGCATTATCCTTGGCCACATGCCCAGAGGGAGATGATGGCATACTTGGGCAGGAAAGGATATAGTGTTTCCTGTTTTTGTGGGGGTTTTGGTATGAAAAACATGTTATTTTTCTTCATTCAAATCGTATTCTCCCATTCCCACACTTCTAGATAGATTTAGGACGAAGTTGCTGTCTTGAAGTAGTTTTTGAACTTGACAGCATGACCTTTTAAGTTGATAATTTACCAACATTAAAATTAAGCAAAACCCTGCATTTTTTGATTTGTATAAAATAAAAATCTAAGACATTACTTTTTGTGTGTTCCATTAAAATTCTTCAAATGTACTTCAAACCACTTGGCACAGTGTGTATTTTTGCGATTGTTTCAGGGGAGAATCTAGCCATTGTTTTGGGTGTTGCCTTGCTGTCTGAAGGATCATCAGTGGGTCAGCTGCATCTGTGTAAGCTGCTCTGTATCCTCCTATTTATTTTCATGAGCTATCTCTTTACAAAGGCTCAATGCATTCTACAGAATTAGTTTAAAGGTCTTCCTCATTAAATTCTAATTTATCATGTAAAATAATATTTTGCCCAGATTACAGTGACCCATAAATACATTTAGAAACTGAACTGACATTTTATACTGACTTTGGGTTTATGCCTCGGAGCCAGGGTACATGGTACAATTCCGGGGAAAATGTTGCAAGAGACCAGAAATGACCAGGAGGCTGGTACCCAAACTCCATCTTGCATTGTTGTTTAGTCTGTCTCTGTCTCATCTGTCTGCATACCTAGGGTTATCTCAAATAATATTGCAGCATCCCCTGGACTATCATGTTCCAGTGGCAGCAAGGGCAGTAGCGCTAGGAGTGATGCCGTAAGATCTACCCTCTGTCACGTCCTCTCTCTGTGCCAGGCACCCTTGACATATTTACATATATTACCTTATTTGATCTCCTCAGTAACCCTGTAAGGAAGGTTCCATTTCCATCCTCAACTTGCAGAAGTAGAAATTAAGTAACTTGCCCAGGTTTGAGGGCAGAAGAGTTAGAACCCTGGCCACACTGGCTCCAGTTTGAGTCCCAGAGATTCAGCACCTGGGACAGTGCCTGGAGATGCAGCCTTCATGGATCTGCTTCTTTCCCAGACAGGAGCAGGAGATGGGATGTGGGGGTGAATATGGTGCCACAGGGAGGTTGCGTTGGCATTGACAGACATGGAGGGTGAAGAGCCCCCATGCAGTGCACACCTCTGTCTTCTCCATCTGCTCAGTCTCCCCCTATTCTGGCGTTACAGTTACTCCTTGAGGTGAGCTGGAGAGGTCTGCTTTGAGGACAAGAATGGGTTCTCGCCATCATTTCTACAACAGGGAGCAACGATGATGGCCACCATGTATCCAGCACACAGCCTTTGCTGCTCTCTTGTTCGTGTGCTTCTTAGAAGCAAGAGGGGTGCTGAATAATCATTAGGCCTACAGGTTTCATCAAAATCTCAAATGTTGGTCAATTTTAACCAGTCTCATGGAATTCATTTATCTTGTATAGGCTATCCCAGCTTATACTTGAGCTCAGGTTGGTTCAGGATTAATAAAAATTAAGTGTGCATGTGTGTTGGGGACAGTGGGGTTTGATGCCTGCATATCCTCAGAAGGAAACGCATCATTGCTGGCTCATAGGGTATACATGTGTTAAATTTTAATCTAGGCAATTTGGGTCATTACCTAATTTAAACTAGGTAATGCCAAGCTGTTTTCCAAAGAGAAATCTCTTTGCTCCATATCCTCACCAAAACTTGGTCTAACAGATTTTAAAATTTATGCTCATGTGGTGGAAGTTTGAGTATCATTTTTCCTTGATAACATGAAATTCAGCACCTTTTCATACTGTTTGTAATAGCCCCACACTGGAAGCAGTCTAAATGCCCACTGAGGGTAGGATGCATAAATAAATTGTGATATATTGATGCAAAGGAATCCCATACTATTATAATGTTATGAATATTCTTGTGCCTGCTTTTTCAATGACTGTATCTGTGTATTTCCATTGAGTAAATACCTAGGAATGGACTTGCTGGTTTACAAGGTATTTGTATGTTTAGCTTTGATAGGTACTGCCAAATGGTTTTCTATGCTATTGTCCGAATTTACAGTCTCATTAGTACAATTAACTTTTTCATAAATTTTATTTTAATATAATTCTACACATACCGAAGAGTTGCAAGAAGAGTACAAGAGCTCCCATATATATTTTACCCATATAAACCAGTTACAACTGTATATATTTTACCTCATTTGTGCCTTCCTCTTACCCTTTTTCCTTCCCTCCCTTTCTCTATATAATATGATATGTGTATATGTAGGTATCTGTAGGTATATAAATATATATTTATATACGTATGTATCTATTAACTTTTTCTGAACTGTTTGAGACTTAGAGATATCAAGCCCATTTATCATGAAAAACTTTAGTGTATATTTCCTAAAAGAAGGCCATTATCTTACATAACCAGAATACAGTTACTAAAATCAGAAAATTTAACATTGGTATAATTCTGCTATCTAATCCACAGTCCATATTCAATTTTATAAATTCTCCCAGTAATGTCCATTATAACTCTTTATTTTCCTGGTCGAGGGTTTAATTCAGGATCTTAGGTTACACTTAATTGTATGTTTTTTAAATCTGGAACAGTTCCTAAACCTTTACTTGTCTATCTTGATCTTGATATTTAATTTTCAGAATGTCCTCCAATTTGGGGTTGTTGAAGTTTTTTGATTATTAGTCAGGTTATGCATTTTTTTCAGTAATACCACAGAAGGGGTCTTGCATCCTTCCTTGTCCTTTATATCAAAAGACATGTGATATTGATCTCTCCCTTTACCGGTTATGTTAACTTTGGTCACTTGGGTAAGGTTGTGTAGCTAGGTTTCTCCCCGTTAAAATTACTATTTTCCCTTTGTAATTAGTAGGATTTTTCTCATCAAAGTTTTGTCTTCTAGTTTTAGCACCCTTTGATGAATTTCTAACTCTGTCACTTGTCCTATATTGACATCTTCTGTATGGAAGAGCTGTACCTTCTCCATTTATTTGTTCATCTATTTGTATGGACTTGTGGATCTTATTTTAGCTAATGGGTTTTATTCTGTTACTACCATTATTTATTTTAATGCCCAAATTACCCCAGATTTGGCAGATAGGGGGTCCTTTCAACCGAGCTCTGTGTCCTTTAGATTTGTGCCCATCATTATTTTAACGCTCCCTTCCTTTCCTATGTGACAAAGTATTCCAAGATCATGATTTGATGATGCTCCAGCTCAGAAATCAACCTTTTTTGGAAGTCCTATTTCCATATTAGAGAATGTTATTCATAAATCAAGACATGGGTGCTGGATATGCTAATTGCTTCTAGGCCTTGTCAGAATTAGGAAATGTATATATCTGTGTGGAACTATTATCCATCTATCAGAAAAACAAGAGTTTATATTAGTACTTTCAACTCCAATCTGTACTACCCTTTCCATATTTGTAACTCCTTTGACCAGTAGTGGGATACCTTGCTTTCAGGTCTCTTAATATATTTACTTATTTGCTCAAATCTAGAATATATGGAAAGTGGTATCAGAATTGCCATTAAATACCAAAGGAAAAAAAAAGAAACCAACTAACTATAGTTTGGTGTTTGTGTGGCAGTATTTTTGAGGTAAAATTTACATAAGTGAAATGCACATTTTAATTGCACAATTCAGTAAATTCTGACAAATGCAGGTATTTGTGTAAATGAAACTTCTATTAAGATATTGAAGTTTTCCATCTCTCCAGAAAGTTTCACTGTGACCTGCCCCAGTCAGTACCCTCTGGAGGCGACCATTTTTCTAAATTTTTTTAGTGTAGATTTACTTTGCCAAGTGTAAAACTTCATGTAATAGTTTGATTTCTCTTATTTCCGGCTTTTGTGAGATTCATCCACATGGCTTCATGTAGCCAAAGTTCGTTTCTTTTTATTTTTGAGTAGTAAGTATTATATTGTAAAAATATGCCAAAATCAGTTACCCATTCTCTTGTTGATGGACATCGGGTTGTGATATTGTGAATACTGTGGCTTTGATCATTCCTGTACACAACTTTGTGTGGACACATATTTTCATTTCTCTTGCATAAATACCAAAAAGTGGAGCTGCTGGGTCACGGGGTTGGTGTGTGCTTAGTTTTATAAAAAACTACCATATATTTGCCAAATTAGTTGCATTATCTTCATGCTCCCTCCAGCATTATGAGAGAGTTCTGGGTGTTCCACATCCTTGCCAGCATAGGATGTTGTCAGACTTTTTAATTTTAGCCATTCTAGTGGGTATCATGGGGTATCTATTTGTGGTTTTAACTCCTGATAACTAATGATATTGAGCACATTATCATGCACTTATTGACATTTCTGTATATTCCTTTGAAGTTTCTTTTCCAATCTTTTGTCTATTTTTTTTTAAAAATTGGGCTATTTGTCTTTTCGTTATTGTCATAGAAGTTTTTTTAAATAAGTCATTTGTCAGGTATATGTCTTGCAAATAAGTCATTTGTCAGATATATGTCTTGGGAATATTTTTCCTAGTTTATGATTTGTGTATTTTCTAAATAGTGCTTTTTGATGTGTTGATGTTTTGAATTTTGATCAAGTCTAACATACTGAATGTTTTTCTTTTATGATTGTTGCTCTCTGTGTCCTAAGAAATCTTTATCTTCCCCTAGGTTGCAAAGATATAATCCTACATTTTATTCTAAAAGTTTTATCGTTTTAGCTTTAATGTTTAGTTTTGTGATCCATCTTGAATTAATTTTTATGTGTGGTTTTAGGTAGGGTTGAGGAACATTTTTTTTTCCATATGAAAATGTAGCTCTTCCCCGTACCATCTCTTAAAGTTTTTCCTTTCACCACTGAGTTGCTTTGGCATGTTTGTGGGTCTGTTTCTGGACTCTCTATTTGGTCCCACTAATCTGCCTATCTACCTTCATGTCCATATCATACTGCTTTTATTACTATAGTTTTGTAGTAATTCTTGAAGTTTTATAACACTTCCATCTTTATTCTTTATCAAGATAATTTTAGCTATTCTTGGTCAATTAAATTTTCATTTAATTTTTAGACTCAGTTTATCAGTTTCTACAAAAATGCCTTCTGGAATTTTTAAATAGAATTGCATTGAATCTACAGATCAATTTTGGGAGAAATGACCATGATATGGACTTTTTGAGTCCTCAAACATGGTATATTGCTCCATTTGTTGAGGTCTTCTCTAATTTCTCTCAGCAAAGTTTTATGTTTCAGTATAGAAAATCTTGGTATCTCTTATTAAATTTATTCCTAATTATTTTATGTTTTCCAAAGCCGTTGTGAATTGATTTAGTTTAATTGTACTTTCCAGCTGTTTACTGCTAATATATATAAATACAAATGATTTTTTGTATATCAGCCTTGTAACTTGCAGTCTTGCTAAATGCATTTATTAGTTGTAGAGTTCTTAGAATTTTCTATACTGACATTCATGTCATCTGCAAAAAGAGAAACTTTTCCTTTTCAACCTTTCTCCCTTATTGCACTGGCATCTATCCAAGTGTTCAGACTGGACATGCTTACCTTGCTTCTAATCTTAGGGGAAAACAATTCAATATTGCACCATAAAGTATGATGGTAGGTGTAGGATTTTTTTCATATAAATGTACTGTATCCAATGAGGAAATTCCTTTTTATTCCAAGATTTCAGGACTTTTTAAAAAAAAATCATGAATAACTGATGAATGTAGTCAAATGTTTTTCTGTTAATATACTGAATAATATTGATTGGTTCTTGAATGTTAACCCATCCTTGCATTCTTGGGATACACTCTATTTGGTCATGATATTTTTTATATGTTGCAGGATTCAGCTAGTATTTTGTTATGAATGATTATGTCTATGTTCATGATGGTTATGGTGTAATTTTCTTTTAATATTTGTCTCTAATTTTGCCTGGCCTTAAACAACAACTTTGGGAGTGTTTCCTTCTCTTCTATGTTTAGAGTTTATGTAAGGTTGGTTTAATTTCTCCTTTGAATGTTTGGTAGAATTTAGAAGTGAGATCATCTATATCTTTTTTTAAAGTAAGGATTTTGGGGACTTTCCTGGTAGCGCAGTGGTTAAGAATCCTCCTGCCAATGCAGGGGACACGGGTTCGATCCCTAATCTGGGAAAATCCCACATGCCACGGAGCAACTAAGCCCGTGGGCCACAACTACTGAGCCTGCTCTCTAGAGCCCGCAAGCCACAACTACTGAAGACTGCGTGCCTAGAGCCCATGCTCCGCAGCAAGAGAAGCCACCACAATGAGAAGCCTGCACACTGCAACAAAGAGTAGCCCCCACTCGCCACAACTAGAGAAAGCCCGCGTGCAGCAACGAAGACCCAACGCAGCCAAAAATAAACAAATAAATAAATAAATTTATTAAACAAAATAAAGTAAGAATTTTCATAATGAATACATTTCCTTAATAGTTAGATGCAGATTTAGAATAAAATATGCTATTCAGATTTTCTGTTTCATCTTATGTCACATTTTGTTGAGTTATGTTTTTTTTTTTTTTTTTTTTGTCTGCATCGGCAGGCGGATTCTTAACCACTGCGCCACCAGGGAAGCCCTGAGTTATGTTTTTAAATAAATGTGTCCATTTCATCTAAATTATCTAATTTATTATAATTATATGTAATATTCCTTTATTATCCTTCTTATGTCTATAGAACCTGAGGTTCTAGCCCCCTTTTATTTCCTCTCCTCTCTCTCACTCTCTCTTATTAATCTTACTAGACGTTTATCAATCTTATTAACCTTTCCAAGGAACCAAAGTTTAGTTTCTTTAATTCTCTCTTTTGTTTTTTTTTCTTTACTTTCTTTTTCATTGATTTCGGCTCTTTGTGTTTTCCTTCTGCTTATTTTGACTTTGAGTCGCTTATCTTTTATAAAAGATACTTAAGGTGAAAAGCTAGGTCATTAATATTAAGCATTTGTTCTTTTCTTATATATGTTTAATACTATAAATTTTACTCAAAGCAGTTTACATCATCAACATTTTCATAATGTTTTTCATATCTTTGAATTTAAAATATATCTAACTTCCCTGTGATTTCTCCTTTGTCCCATCTTGATATGGTATGTTTTCATTATCTTCCAATTTGAAATATTTTCTAAATTTCCTGTGATTTCCTTTCTGACATAAGAATTATTTACATGTGTGTTAGTTTCCAAATATTTGAGAATTTTTTGACATTGTATTGGTAATGATTGCCAATTTACTTCCATTAGTGTCACAGAATATACTCTATAGTATTTCAGCATTTTGAATTTTCTTGAGACACGTTTTGTGATTCAGTGTATGGCCTGTCCAGCAAGAGATGAGTGTTCTTTTTGCACCTGAAAAGAATTTATATTCTGCAGGCTGGGTGTTCCGAAAATGACAGTTGAGTCATTTCTTGATGGTGTGGTTTAGATCTTCTGTATGCTTCCTAATTTTTTTTACCTAGTTCTTCTAGCAATTCCATGAGAAAGAGATAAAATCATCCACTATGGTCATGGATTTGCCTATATCTACTTTTAGTCTTATATATTACTTTATGTATTTTAAAGTTGTATATTTATATATATCATTGTTACATGTTCCTGATGAACTGATGTTTTCATCATAGTGAAATGTTTGTCTCTAGTAATACATTTTTTCTTGCAGTCTATTTTGCCTGATATTAATACAACCATTCCAGCTTTCTTGTGCTCACAATTTGCATAGTATATATTTTTCCATGCTTTTACTTTCAAGCTACCAGTGTCTTTATATTTAAAATGATTCTCTTATAGTTAGCATAGAGTTGGGTCTTGCTTTTTAAATTTTTTTTAATAAATTCTTTTGTTTATTTTTGGTTGTGTTGGGTCTTCGTTGCTGCACGCAGGCTTCTCTGGTTGTGGCGAGCGGGAGCTACTCTTTGTTGCTGTGCACGGGCTTCTTATCGCTGTGGCTTCTCTTATTGAGGAGCACGGGCTCTAGGCACGCGGGCTTCAGTAGCTGTAGCACGTGGGCTCAGTAGTTGTGGCTCACGGGCTTAGTTGCTCCGCAGCATGTGGGATCTTCCTGGACCAGGGCTCGAACCCATGTCCCCTGCATTGGCAGGCAGATTCTTAACCACAGCACCACCAGGGAAGCCCAGGTCTTGCTTTTTTATATAGTACAACAATCTCTGACTTCTAATTGAAATGAATGATCTATGAGCAACTTGAGTATAGTCCGTTAACATTTAATTTAATTATTTTTATGTTTGGATTTAGTTTTATTTTGTTGTGGTAGGAAAAGCTTTTGGCATTTTACAAATATGAATATTTGTGCTTTTTCTCTTTTTAAGGAAACTCATCAGGTTAAAGAAATTTCTTCAGTGTTTTAAATGCTTTTTTTGCATACATGTATTAAAATATGATTATCTGATTTGTTTTTTTTCCTTTAATCCATTGATGTGGTCATTTTTTATAATGCTAAACCATCCTTGCATTCCTGTGACAAATGCAAGTTTGTCTTGATATTATATAATAAATGTATATCATCAATATTTGTGACTGAGATTGCCCTGTAATGTTTTATTCTTCTTTACCTCTTACTACCATTGTCACATTTTCATACTGAGTTTATGTGCCAGCTTCATAACATGAGTTGAGAATTGTACCCTCTTATTCTTGTACCCTCGATTAGATTTTGTAATACTGAATTATTTCTTCCTTTTGTTGAGGTAACCATATGGGCCTGGAGGTTCTTTTTTAGGAGAAGAATAATATTTGTCTATTAATTTAATTTTTAACAGTTATAGGACTACTCAGGTTTTCTATTATTTAAAGTCAATTTTGGTAATTTTATTTTTATTTTCATTTTTTTGGAATTTTTCCACTTTGTCTCTATTTGCCAATTTATTCGCATAGTATTCTTATTAGAAGGTTATCAGTAGTATTATTCTTTTCATAAAACTAATGGTTGATTTTGTTGATCCTATCTACCATCTATTTGTTTTGGTCTTTATTATTGTCTTCCTTCTAATTTTTTTGTGTTTATTTTGCTAATTTTTTCTACCTTACTGAAATGGCTGCTGGCTCATGAATTTTGGGTCCTTTTTATTTTTTCATTATACACTGAAAGCAATCAAACTTTCTCTAACTATTGTTTTTACTGTATCCCACAAGGATTTTGATTCATTTAGTTCAAAATATTATTTCAGTTGTGATTTCTTTCACTCTTGGGTTATTTATTTCAATTTATTTTTCATAGTGATTTTTTCCATTGACTTTATTTTACTTAACATTTTTGAACATTTAACTATGAAAAATATAAAATACCTATAAATGTATACAGAGTAGTATAATGAATCCCCATGTACCCATCACCCAGCTTTTATAATTATCCAGTCGGGGCCAATCTTGTTTTTTTCTATACCCTTCCCTACAGCTACCCTAACCTCCTATATCATTTTGAAGTAAATCCTATGGTTATTTGTATGTGTTAAATTTTCTAACTATATGGGAATTTGCTAGTTATCTGTCTGACTTAATTGTTTCCTTAGAGAACATTGTCTGTGTGAATTCATCCTTTGAAATTTCTTGTGATATGCTTTAAGTCCCAAAATATAATAAATATTTTGCAAATGTTCCATGCACACTAAAAACATTTTATATTCTGCAGCTCTTGGGAATATAATTCTATATGTCTGTTAGGTGAAGTTTGTCAAAAGTACATTCAAATTTTTTATGTCCCCACTCTTATATTTGACTTGATCATTAGGAAGTAATTCTCTTTATCACTAGTAAATGCTTCTACCTCTGATATTAACATAGCTATACCAGTTTTCTGGTGATTATAATTTGCATAGTGTATTTTTTACCTTACCTTTAAAATTTTATCTTTTCTGTATCTTTACATGTTAGAAGGCTTTTATAAATAGCATATTGTTGAATTTTGTATTCAGTCTGCCAATTTATTGCTTTTAACTGGAGCATCTGGTGTCTTTACATTTAATTTAATTAGTGACACATTTAGGTTTAAATCTATTCATCTCATCTTGTGCTTTCTACTTTTTACATCTGCTTCCCCCACCCCCTGCCTTGTTTATTGCCTTCTTTTGGATTCTTTTTAAAATCAATTTTTCAAAATATATCAAGAATTCAACCCCTTCTCACCACCCCCACTGCTGCTGTCCCGCCCAGACCATCTCCTCCTTCCTCTGGATAAGGCTGTGGCCTACTGACTCATCTCCCTGCTTCTGTCCTTCTTCCCACTCCCCCCGCCCCACCCCGCCATCTGCTCACTAAGCAGCAGCCAAAGCGAGCCTCTTAGCATATCAGCCAGTTTCCCTTCCCTCCAAAGTCTGCCTTGGCTCCTTGCGTGGACTGTCCATGGTGCTTAGGGGATCATGGAGGCTGCGGCGCCTGCTTCCTGACAACGGTGTGTGGTCCTCAGCACTGCCCACTGCCCTTGCTCCACGTGCTCCAGACACCTGACCACCTGCAGGTCCTCTGACAAGACAGGGCCCCTCCAGCCTGTCCCAGGGCTGGACGTTCTCCCGCTGCCAGGCACACAGCTAACCTCTTCCAAGCCCTTGTTCCAGAATCACTTTCTCCGTGAGGCCTACCCTGACCACCCCTCGCCTTTCACCTGCTCTTGACCGTGTCCTATTCTCTCATAGTGGTCAGCCCGCTTCTGTCACCCTGCTGATTACGGTGCCATGTGTTTGTGTCTCTGCCTCTGTTAGAAAGAAGCCCCAGGAGGATTTCTGCCCCTTTTGTTCAGGAGCACATCTCAAGGCCCTGTAACAGAGCCTGGCCCAGTATAGGCACTCAGAAGATACTGGTGAACAAATGTGGGAATTGCATTTTTTCCCTTTAAGTTATTTGAAAGTTATAAACACTTATGTCTCTTATTTTAACGTTACCATGGAAATGACAGCGTGCATACTTTACTCTTCAAAGCCTAAAGTTAACCATCGCTGTTATCTTCCTCCTGGACTTTACAATGACCGGTGAACACTTTTAAGATACTCTATTTACTTTAAGTTTTGTTTTTTTTGTGTTTTTCATTTTGTGGGGGGTGGTTTGCTTTTTGAGGAAGGGGACAGGCAAGGATGAAAACTCAGTTGTTTTGTGGGAAACCGAATCCAGTATTTGAAGTGTGTGACTGAGACACAGGGCCTCGAATTCTCCTTTTGATAGAAATCAGCCAACGCACAGGTGTTTATCAGTTCCTACATGGGCTTCACACACTCACCAGTATGATGAGGGCCTTCATTGGCTTCCAAAGACAACTGGTTCCAGGTAAATGGCAAAAAAATACCTCTGGTACTTATAGACCCCACACTCAGAAGTTTCCCTTTGATAAGTCTGGGCTGCTCCTCCAAAATGAGTGTTTTTGCGAGTCCCTGGCCTTTCTGAAGCCCCCACTCGGTGGTGAGCACCCCTCGCCAGCAGTCCTCAGCTTCCCCAGGGACCACTGCACTCAGCTTCCAATTACATCAATGTGGCATTTGTGGGAGTCTGGCATGAGTGTGGGAGTGATTTCAGCGAGCCTGGGAGGTGTAAATGGAAGTTTAAAATCCTCATCTGAGGAACAATTCAAATAGTGTTAAAACTAGAACGGCTTCTTGGCTTTTCCGCCCCCAGACTGTCGGAGCACAAAGGCTAAATGATGCAGGTCCTGCCCTGATGTCCACGCATCGTGTTTGCGCCTCTCTGCACCAGGGTCTGTCTGTGGGGGTCACATGCCACAGGCTGGCAGGCAGGAGTTGGGCTCTGCATCCTGTTTCAGGAAACATCATCTTGTTGGGGTTATGCTTTTGGTTGGGCTGTACTTCAAGGCTCACAATGCACAGCACATCACAGAGGTACGGCGCTCACAGTGCATGCGTGTGCCACAGTAAAGGGCCTCAACAGTGGCCCAGCACTGGTCCTTTCCTCCCAGGAAGGCTGTTGGTATCTTCCTGGTGGGCAGATAATCTTCCCAGATTGCCCAGGTTATAGGGCTCACTGTGTCGCTCTATCAGGTTGCCTCTGGGACCCTCTGAAATTGTGGTGGACTGTTGGGGTGGTCCAGGGGCCTAGAGCAGCCCTGGAAAACCTTCCCCTCCTCTATGACTAGGTCTGCATTCAACCACATTCCTCACCTCTGCACTTTACAGTGAGGATGCTAGTTACGGAGCTGGAAGTTAATGATTACAGCAGTGGCCTCCGACACCATGGAATCCTCATCATTTGCCCCAAACCCTGCCCCCTCCTCCCCCCTGTGCCTGTTCTGGGGTACCAGGGCTTGCCCACCTTCTCCTGAGGCTCAGCCTTTATTGACTTTTCCTTAACCGATTATTGCTTCCTTGAAATTCTCCTGTTACTTGGCTTCTCTGGCAAATCGTCACTTTCTGCAGAAATGCTCTCACATTTTTTTTTTATCACAAATGTAATAGAAGTTTTCCAGCCAGTGAAACAGTGAAAAGCATTTTTAAAATGTTAATAATGCCACCCAATTTATACTTCCCTTCGCTAATAGATATTGTATACAAATTGCTAGCTACACCTGCGCTCCTATTGATAACTATAGAAGAGGCTTTTGCACTTGTTTCTACAACCAGATGTCAATGATTCCACGTAATCCATGTTACTCTGAAGCTTCCTTTCCTTGGCAAACTGTGTGTCACTTATGTTCTTCCAGATCAACAAATCAAGTCTGATGTATCTTTTTTAAACATAAAAACCCATCCAATTTATCCAGTTATTCTCTGTTGAGGAGAATTCTGATTTTCTCCAGTTTTCTGCCACTTCAGAATTCTTTATCAGGTATTATTGAACACTTTCTAATATACTACTTCTTTTATTTCTGTAAGATATATTTCCCAAAATGGGACCACTATGTCAACAAGCTCTTATATTTTGATCTTGAATTGCTGTTTTCAGATAACTTTCCCCAAAGGGCTTAGCAATTTACGTTCCCACCAAAAATGCAAAAATGTGCAGAGTTCCCTCAGTCCCTTTGCATGTGGATGTCATCACCAGCTTCTTTGCCAGTCTGTCTGAAAATGATATGGTGTTGGAAATTTGCATTGTTTGTTCAGGAGCAGTTCATGTACTGCTCGGAATGAACATCTTTTTTACTCATTCTTGGCGTTCTGGATTTTATTTTTCTGTATTTTGCCTCTTCATGTCTTTTGCATGAGTTTCTGTTGAGTCATTTGTCTTTATCTTAATAGTTTTTTTAGAGGGATATTAGCACTTTGCTGAAATATGTGTTACAACTATCTTTCTAAGTCTATAGATACCTTTATTTTTTTTTTTTTTTTTGCGGTACGCGGGCCTCTCACTGTTGTGGCCTCTCCCGT
>NC_041224.1:69862125-69869908 GCF_002837175.3 Physeter macrocephalus | reverse complement strand
CCCGTTGTGGAGCACAGGCTCCGGACGCGCAGGCTCAGCGGCCATGGCTCACGGGCCCAGCCGCTCCGCGGCATGTGGGATCCTTCCAGACTGGGGCACGAACCCGCGTCCCCTGCATCGGCAGGCGGACTCCCAACCACTGCGCCACCAGGGAAGCCCTATAGATACCTTTTTATGTTTGTTTTTTGCCATATTTTGAAGTATTATCTTGTTAAGTATTTTTATTATTTTCTTTGTAATTACTGGATACCTTGCATTGTTTAAAAAGGTCTTCCTCATGCCAAAGTCATACAACTATTAAATATTTTAATACATTTTCTTGTGGTATATTTACAGTTACATTTTTTTACATTTATGTCTTTAGTTTACCAGGAATTTTATTTCTGTAGGTGGGATAGGGTGTAAGTTTGTTTTCTGCCAGCTCCATTTACTAAATGAACTACTCTTTTCCCTGGGAACTGAGGTCCTGGTGGGCGTACATTGGTATCATAATGCATTGATTAGCACACCTTTATGGTAAGACAAACCCTCCCTGACTATTATTCTGTTCTTCAGTTTTCTTGTCTGCTCTTGGAAATGTGTAAATAGATGTGAAGAGCTTAGGACAGTGCCTCTTTTTGGTTTTCTGCTGACGTTATGTTCCTTAAAAATTTTAACATCTGCCTATGGAAAATATTAAACCTCTATAAATGTATACAGAACAGTAGTATACTGAATCCCTCTGGATCCATTGCCTGGTGTCTGTAATTATCAAGTTGTGTCCAGTCTTGATACTTTTTTATACCCTCACCCAATGCCACTGCAGCCACAAGTATAAAAATGTTCAGTTTTTATTCATGTTACTACTATTCTTATCAGTTCATATTTTACACTTCAAAATAATTGCATTCAGTTCCCCCAAATATGACATTGGAACTCTGGTTGGCATTGCATTCCATTTCTGCGTTTGTTTTGAAGCAGTTAGCGTTTTTATGATGTCATTGTCCCCTGGGATGCAAGATCGTTGTTTCTCGCTGTCCTGTCTCCACGCCCAGTGGCTTTCCGTCCTCCTCTGGACGGGCTGGGTCTGAAGGGCCTGCTGGCATCTCCTCTTTACTCCTGATTGCCTTTCAGATACTGAGCCTTGAGTCCTGAGTTCTTTTGTTGAGAGAATTCAGACAGCGTCCGTCTACAGTTGACTCCCAAGGTGACAGTTCCAGCAGATAGTGGTTGACCATTCGGTATGCCCTGGACAGACAGTGGTGAACCAGACAGATGTGATCTCTGCTCCCTGATGAGTCAAGGGCACACTCAGAGCAGAGAACAGGAGGCTGCCCAGACCTGGTTGACGCAGCCCGGGAAGGCTTTCTGGAGGAAGCAGTGTTTAAGATTAATTCTGAAAGGCCAATAGGAATGAGCCAGGCAGAGGGGCAGGACATGAAAGTTGTGCGAAAGGAGGCGGAGGGTGGGAAGAACATCGGGCAAAAACAAGATCCTTTTTGTGGGGACCCAAAGAATGAGTGGCCCACGATGAGTTTGGGGGTGTGGCTGGGGTCACAAAGAGCCAGAATGTGCTGGGCTCAGGGGAGAGAATGCCAGATGTCATCATCACCATCATCCAGGTCCACCCACTCTGCCCTGGGCTCTGTGATGAACCCCTGGGGTTTATCCCATTTCACCCTCAGCAGTCCAAGGAGGTGAGATATAAAGAAGGCAGTGCTCAGACAAATCACGCACGTGGCCATGTTTACACAGCCAGCAGAATCATGAGTGAGAATTGAAACTCAGATGCCAGAGCCCACCGTGGCAAGCTGAGACACTGAGCAAATGACACTTCTTGGTTTTGGCTGCCATCAGAGCAGTTAGTGATTGTGCCAGTGGTTGAGGGGAGGATTCTGGGCTGCCATTCAGGTGAGATTTATTGCAACCACAGCAAAACATGTAGACATACCCAAAGGAAAACACAACCAAGAAAATGGAGTGTGACCCAAGAAGCAAGTATTCTATGGAGAAAAGCACCGGGAGAAATACTTAGAGGTGGAGGAAAGGAAGGCAAAATGCAGTCATTAGACTAAACCTAGCTTTATTAATGCAGCATTTTCCCATAATGTTTTGTGAAGGTGCATAATGCAGTTGGGAGAGTCACCTTTATAAAGTTAGCATGTCAAGAGCATGTTTGTTGGATGTGCCTCAAAACTTCACAGAGTGACTTTTCCGGGTAGCTGGAGTGCACTGCAAGAACCCACTTTTTGGCTATTTTAGCCATATGTCATGAACAGCTTTCTAATATGAATTGTGTGTTTTAGTTAGTTTACTAAGTTGAAGTTACACCACTGAATTTATCCTCTCCTTGATCTAAGGGTGAAACCCTTATGATCAATGCAAAGCACATTGAACTGGGAGACAGGACAGGCTCCTTCTTGACCCCTCGGGCCAGACTGGCTCTCTCTCTGAGCTCATTTTCTCACAATTATCTCCAGCCCAGAGGTGCGGAGTAAATATCAAGCCCACATGTCCAGAGCCGTCAGGAGCGACTTCTTAAGATAGTAAGCTGTGCCTGTGAGGTTCCTGAAGTTTAAAAAATTCCATTGAATCCATGGTTTCTGTGTGTCTGAGTGGTTGAGCAAAGAAAATGAACATAAGAACATGGGGCCTTGGAGTGAGTGAGGGGCTGAGGGGCTACTTAGCCTGTTTTTGGATGCAATTTTAATGTCAAAGAAGAAATTCCAGGAAGATAGGAGAAGAGAGCTTGACCTGCTACAGACTCTTCTGCTCCCTGAAGGACTAGAGCATGTTCGAGAAGGGTTACTGTAAAGGAAATATCTGTGTCTATGTGATGATGAATGTACTTTTCCATTGGGAATAATTTCCTATCTTAATCTTTTTTTAGTAGACTTTATTTTTAGGGCACTCACAGCAAGTTTAAGAGATTTTCTATATACCCTTGTGCCCCACCATGTATAGGGGCCCCATTATCAACATGTCCCACCAGAGCAGTGCATTTGTTACAATTAATGAACCTACATTGACATATCATAATCACCCCAAATACATAGTTTGCATGAGGGTTCACTCATGGTGGTGTCCATCCTGTGGTTTTGGAGAAATGTATAATGACATGTATCCCCTATTATAGTATCATACAGAATAGTTTCATTGCCCTAACCTCCTCTGTGCCCCACCTATTCATACCTCCTTGCCTCCTAACCCCTGGCAACTGCTGATCTTTTCATTGTCTCCATAGTTTTTCTTTTCTAGAACATCACATTGTTGAAATCATACGAGATGTAGCCTTTCCAGATTGGCTTCTTTCACTTAGTAAGATACATTTAAGGTTCCTCTGTGTCTTTATAGCTCATTTCTTTTTAGTGCTTAGTACTTTTCCCTTGTCTGGATATACCACGGTTTATTTATCCAGTCACCTCCTGTAGAATATAGACATCTTGGTTGCTTCTAAGTTTGGGCAGTTATGAATAAGCTGCTGTAAATATCTGTGTGTTTATCTTACTCCTTTAAAATGCAAAATCAGGATACATCTCCCAACTTCTGATTATGGAAAACCTCTATAGGAACGTAAAAGGGGGTTCTCGCTTACAGAAGAGTGAAAATGGGAATGTCCCAACTGCATTTGGCTACAACATGAAATAGTAATGATATTTAAACTGATAAATCAATTTCTGGGGCTTGAACCACAGCTCGGTCAAATTATAGCACAGATGTGCTATCCCAGTAGTCCAGTGCCACACAGTCACTGAAACCCTTAAAGAGATAACCTCAACCATTAGGAAGAAAAGAGGGTCTCGGAGCCAGTCCTGAATATATTTTATGTTTGTATTTTTTTTAATTTTTACCTTTGACATTTCCATGACTCAACCAAGGAGCTGCTATGCTCTGCTCCAGTGCAGAGGGCATCAACTTGAACTGAGTTTGAACTGTCCATGGTCCTTTCTGTTCTTTCCTTCATCACCTCCGTCACCATCCTACCCACAGACCCTGTGAAGCTCACTCTGTGTGATGACAGCAACCCCATGAGCTACCCCCACGTGGGAAATAGGAACACCAAGTTTTAGAAAGTCTAAATGTCCTGCCTAGAGTCATGCAGATCAGAAGTGGCCGTGTTGGGATTTAACCCAGGTCGTCTCCTCCAAGCCCACTGTGCTGCCCCTTTGCAGGAAACACACTTGACACCATGTTGTCTGGTGTGGTTACTGCATTGTGTGCTCCAGGAAATAAAATTCCCCAGCACATAACTGAAGAATGAACTGAGTTAGCACTGGTAGGCTTGCTGGAAGGCAGACGTTTCAGAGTCAGACACATTGAAGGTATTTGAAGCCTGGGAAATGGACGGATGAACTCTCACAAGCAAGGCATGAGGGTGGCCCACAGCAGGGCAGCGGGAGAAGGCAGAGAACCAGCATCAAAAGCAGTGGGAGACAGGGACCTGGAGGAGAAAAGAAGAATAAAATACTATAACAGACAAGAACCTGAAGTGCAAGAAATAATCTCTGTCAGTTCAGGCTGCTATAACAAAATACCACAGACTAGGGGCCTTAAACAATAGAAATGTATTTCACACAGTCTGGAGGCTAGAAGTCCAATACCAGGGTTGGGTTCTGGTGAGCGCCCTCTTCCTGGTTTGCTGACAGCTGCCTTCTTGCTGTGTCCTCATGTGGCAGAAACAGAGAGATCATCTTTCTCAGGTCTCTTCTTCTTCTTTTTTTTTTTTTTAACATCTTTATTGGAGTATAATTGCTTTACAATGGTGTGTTAGTTTCTGCTTTACAACAAAGTGAATCAGTTATACATATACATATGTTCCCATATCTCTTCCCGCTTGCGTCTCCCTCCCTCCCACCCTCCCTATCCCACCCCTCTAGGTGGTCCCAAACCACCTAGCTGATCTCCCTGTGCCATGTGGCTGCTTCCCACTAGCTATCCACCCTACGTTTGGTACTGTATATATGTTCTCAGGTCTCTTCTTATAAGGACACTAATAGGTCATGAGGGTCATAACTGCCTCCCAAAGGCCCCACCTCCTAATATCACGATGGACGTTAGGATGTCAACATGTGAATTTGGGGGGATACAAACATTCACTCCATGGCAGGGATCATTGGTATCATGGGAGAGTGAAGAGAAAATACAGCACATGAGGCCCAGTGAGAGAAATAATGTAGAAAACAAAGGGCAGAGGGCTGAGGATGTGCACATGAAGAGGAAAGTGGTGGGGCAGATGTGGACAACAGGGTTGAGAGATCAGACAATGGATGGGAGGCTGGAACTGTGACAGGGCTTTGGAGGAGGCCTTGTGGTCCAGGGAAGGGGTGAGCTGTGTTTGATGGGAGGGTGCTTGTGATCTGGGGGAGGCATAGGAGCCAGCTGCCACCAGGAATGCAAGCGAGGTGGGGTTAAGCGTACCTGAAGCAGGGGATTAAAGTCTGAAAGTAGAGAATGAAAATAAAACCCAGTTTTATTTTGTTTTAATTTCATTTATTTTTGGCTGTGTTGGGTCTTCGTTGCTGCGCACGGGCTTTCTCTAGTTGCAGTGAGCGGGGGCTGTTCTCCATTGCGGTGCACGGGCTTCTCATTGCAGCATCTTCTCTTGTTGCGGAGCACAGGCTGTAGGTGCGCGGGCTTCAGTAGTTGCAACATGCAGGCTCAGTAGTTGTGGCATATGAGCCCTAGAGCCCATGGGCTTCAGTAGTTGCGGTGCATGGGCTCAGTAGTTGTGCTCGTGGGCTATAGAGCGCAGGCTCAGTAATTGTGGTGCACGGGCTTAGTTGCTCCGCGGCATGTGGGATCTTCCTGGACCCGGGATCGAACCCGTGTCCCCTGCATTGGCAGGAGGATTCTTAACCACTGCGCCACCAGGGAAGTCCCAAAACCCAATTTCAGCTGTACTTTTTTTTTCCCTCCGGGCACCATATGGAATGCCCTTGAAGGTACACCAGGTGTCAGATCTATTAAGTTGTTTTAACTTTAAAACAAAAAACATGGAAGGTCCACATTCAGCAACCCCTGTCCTCAGCCTGTTGTTCTCGCCTTCCCTGCTACCCTAAATTCAAGCTTCAATTGTAATGCGACCACTGGTGACTGTAACCAGTTGCCTGCCATGCACTGGGCACTGAACTTCCTTGCTGTTACCTCTTCCTTCTCATGACACTCAGTGTCAGAGTTAGGACACAGGCCAGGCCCAAGAGTCTGTGCTGTTTTGCTAACCTATGGGCATCACAGCTACAAACTTCAATTATCTATTTATCCAATAAACAATATGTTTATCCTTATTCAACACTTTCTAGGTGTCTGTGTGCCAGACGCTGGACCAACTACTGGTTCCCAATGGAGATTAACAGACGTGGCCCAGCCCTTCCTGGAGCTTCCAGTACAATGAAGGATAAAGATATTACCACACGCACACGCACATACTGCAATTAACGTGAAGCACAGTAAAGGAAAAAAGTGAGTTCTATGAGAAGATACAGGTGGGACTTAACTTAGGTTCGTTAACCAGGGGAAACCTCTTAGCAAGTGACATAGGACATGAGGATGTGTGTGAGTCAATGCAGGAAAAATTGCAGGCAAAGGAGGAAGCGTGTGTAGAGGATTTGAGGGGAGACGCTGGTGGGGCAGGAGTGTAGTGAGTGAAATGAAGGAAGGAAAATGGTGTGAATGGAAATCTCAGAGTGGTAGCTGGGGGCCAGATGACGTGTGGTCCTAGGTCGTGGAAAGGAGCTTCTATTTTGATTCCATATCTACAAAGAGGCCACTTTAGAATTTAAGGTGAGGGAAAAACATGATCTGATTTCAGACATCATGCAGGTTCCTCTGTGGGGAACAGAATGGTGGGGGCAAGAATAGAGAGCAGAAGTGGGGGTCATCCCAGCTGCTCCGTGCCGGGCATTGGGACATGGGGTTGAGGCGGAGGGATGAACCCCCAAGAGTATGGGATGCCAGGGTGGGAAGTCCAGGATGGCCCGGCACCCCTGCAGGCTGCACAGGGTGGCCCATCCTACACACTGCTGTCTCCGCCTCTGTCGGCCTCACCATTCTGATCGTAGGCTTGATCCGAGATTGTAAGTGAAGACTTTTGTTTCTTGATATAACACAGTGAGGTAGGCTGGGTGTATTTTTCTATTATTGTTGCCATTTTCCATCTTGGATTCAGGCAGCTCTTCCCAGAAACTGGTTCTCATCATGCCATGAGAACCATCTTCCCACTGCAAACTGTTGACCAAGGGAGGCTTGGCAGTGCTGCCACCACCTCTAGTGTTCAGATCGCCTCCAGAATGTGCTCATGGCTGGCAGGGGCAGTGACTTAATGCGGCAGTTGGGTCCCCCCCAGCGAAGGGTCCTGCTGACTGTGGTCCTGCATGAGCTATGTCCTTGAGGGCACATTTACTGAGGAATATGTGTCTTAGAAAGGGGGCTGGGTTCGCGTCTTTCCTTTTTTTCTTTTTCCTTTTTTTTTTGGAAGCAAAATCATGGTCTCATATGAGCTTAAGAATATACAAGTAAGGGCATTCAGCATAACAGTTTGTGGTAGAAAGGGAATCTCAAAACCACTACAACTTCAAACCAAGTTTCCATGATTGTAAATCTGTACAATAAAAAGATCATATCCAAATGAAAAACTTTCAAGTCTACACATAGAAGAGCCTCTGTCAGCAAATGAAAATCTGCATTTATTTATTTATTTATTTAGATTTCTAAAGCCTTTCAATGCTTTTTTTTTTTTTTTTTTTTTTTTTTTCCCGGTATGCAGGCCTCTCACTGTTGTGGCCTCTCCCGTTGCGGAGGACAGGCT
>NC_041224.1:69819594-69862082 GCF_002837175.3 Physeter macrocephalus | reverse complement strand
TCCTGACGCGCAGGCTCAGCGGCCATGGCCCACGGGCCCAGCCGCTCCGCGGCATGTGGGATCCTCCCAGACCGGGGCACGAACCCGCGTCCCCTGCATCGGCAGGCGGACTCTCAACCACTGTGCCACCAGGGAAGCCCTCAATGCTTTTTTTTTTAATGTTTTATTTTAAAATTTTTCCTATTAGAGTATAGTTGATTTACAATGTTGTGTAAGTTTCAGGTTACAGCACAGTGATTCAGTCATATATATATTTATATATGTATATATCGCCTTTTTCAGATTCTTTTCTCATATAGGTTATTACAAAACATTGAGTATAGTTCCCTATGCTATACAATAGGTCCTCGTTTCAGTTTTTTCTGTTGCTTTTCAAATATGATTGTTGGAGAAGCTTCCTGATGACATAGGGACAACATTCTGTTTTCAGATTTTGCATTTTCTGTTTGATGTGATAAAGCTGCATCTACCTTTCCCTTCTTTTTCCCTTACTTTATTTCTTTTCTAATTACACTGTTCAAGCTTTTTTTTTTTAATTATTACATTTGCTCCAACCTCTTTTTCAAATTGTGTGTGTGCGTGTATGCATGTTTTGACATTTTCAAGGATCTTCTTATGGTAGGCACTACTGTTCAATTCAAGAGTGCAATTCAGGAGGCAGGGACAATATTTGTATTGAGTTTTGAGAGTCCAGAGTAACACAGGCACCATCCAGAAATGAAATGGGATGTCCTGGACTGGTGTTCACTGGTCTTTGGAAAACACGGGTACAGAAATGCTATTTCCCAAGCCTGGTACGGGTTCGGTTTCCCAGGGGGAGGGTGCAGACAGAGAAGAGAAAAGAGCCCACGATGGAGCCCTGGGCACTGGAAAGTTCATAGGTTGAGAGAAGCAGAGCCAAAAAAGAAAACCCAGGGTTCCTAGCTCAGGAGTGAGGCGTGTGCTAGGATGTTAAAGCGTAGAGTCATCTATAGAGAGGATGTTTGAAGCCATGGGGTGAATGGAAAGACTTAGAACAGCAGTTAGTTAGACACAGTGACTAACAGCCCCTAGATCTCAGGGGCGTCACCTGCAAGGTCTGTGTCACAGGTCTGCTGTGCTGGAAGCCTGCTCCACGTCACCCTCACGCTGATAGAGCCGCGGACGTCTGGAAGGTCACCAGGCGTGGCAGCGGGAATAAGAGAAGGACCGACAATGAGATGCATCCACTCAGAATGACACCCGTCACTTCTCCTCACGTGTCACTGACCAAAGCAACTTATAAGTCCACACATCGCTTCTGGGGGCCATGGATGCCCTTCTGCTTGGTGCCTGGGAGCAGGAGAAAACGCGGAGATTAGTGAGCAGGGTCACTGCCTGCCGCAGGGCAGTTCTGCTCACCAGAGATCTGGCTCCGTCGTCTTCCCATTCAAATATCCAATGAATTGCTCCCAGTGAGAAAAATAAAGTCCCCTCAGCCTGAAGGTCAGGGATTCTGTGTGATTCCAGTCACCTTGTAAGAGCCAGATGCAGCTTCCCTGAGTCTGCAGACCCGTGGACTAAAGAGACAAGTTAGCTGACACCACACAACTGCACATGCAACTAAACACACACACACCCCTTCAACCACACAAACATTCACACAGTCACACGACCACACACACAGCACACACAACCCACACACACATAAGCATGCACACACATAGAAACACACACACATGCAACTACTAACACAGTCACACACACTCAACCACAGAACACATACAAAACCACACACAAAACTACTAACGCAATCATACACCCCTCACAAACACAACATATCCACACACACTGAACCACACACAGTCACACAACATACACCACACACATAGCCCCCCCCACAAACCCACACATACATAACTCACACACACACTCACATGTATAGAACC
This sequence comes from Physeter macrocephalus, assembly GCF_002837175.3. Lineage (NCBI taxonomy): Eukaryota > Metazoa > Chordata > Mammalia > Artiodactyla > Physeteridae > Physeter > Physeter macrocephalus. Next base: position 69,860,175 of record NC_041224.1, on the reverse strand, counting down.
ACACACACACAAAACCACACAGACACAGCTACTAACACAATCATATGCCTCTCACACACACAACATATCCACACAAGCAACCACACACCTGCGCACACAAGTATGCACACGCTAAACCACACACGGTCACACAACCACACACACCACACACACACACAGTCCCGACAGCCCCACACGTTCACAACCCCCATACACACAAGCACACACCACACATAGAACCACATGCACACAATCACATGTACAGACACACACAACCACACAATCACACACAGAACTACACACACATTCAACTTACTCTCAGTTCCTTGAGGCCCTCGCCTGCCCCACCACAGCTCCCACTACACACTCCTTGTGTCCTTAGGGCTGCATCAAAGGCATCTTTGTGTGTGTGTGATAAACGTGATATTTTAAATCAGGGATGAAAAGATGCACCACTTAACTGTGTGGGAACACATGGCCATCCAAGTGGAAGCAACTGCCTCGCTCAGTCTCTTACCGCTTACAGACGTTAATTCCAGATGCGTTAGCATGTGAGCATTTTGGGGGAAATAACTACAAGGACTATTCAAAGGAAATATCAGAGAATAGCGTTTACTTGGGGGAAGGGTAGTCTAAGCAAGTCACAAAGCTCACCAAGCTCACAAGCCATACAAGAGATATAGCAGATTTTATTTCATTAAATTTTCAACTTCTGTAGATGAAAGTCATCATAAAAAATGAAAAGACAAGCAACCAATCGTGGGAAATTAATTAAAAGTTGAATATCCATGATCCACAAAGAGTGCCTCAAATCAATAAGAAAATTAAACAAGTAAAATTAACCAGAGAATATACAGAAGAGATTCACAGAAGAAATACAAATGGCCCATATACAAGTGAAAAGTTCATCAATTCCAGGAGTAATCATGGAAATGCAAATTAAGGAAATAAAGAAAACAAAGTCTGAGGTACCACGTTTCGTTCACCAGGTTGGCAAATATTTAAAAGAGTAAAGACGCTCAGTCTTGGTGTGGGTGCCGGGGGCCAAGCCTTCACGTGGTTAGTGGGTGGTGGTATATAAACTGGGCTGTGATTCGTGATGGGTCATTTATCTGTCTAAATATCTATCTAAATGTAACATCTAATTCCATTTTGACCCAGCCAGCCCGCTTACAGGAATTTTTCCTCCAGCCATTTCTGCCCATGCAGGCAAAGGTAGCTAGACAAGGCCCTGATCCTTGCCTCTTTTCCCACCCGCTCTTGTTCGCCTGCATCCTTTGTCTTCCATTTCCCCATCACCCTCCTGACTTCTCCCCCACGGGCCTGCCTCCCATGGTGGGCTCCACTGTCCTGGTAAGTGCTGAGGTTCTTCTGGGAACCACTGACCATCAACATCTTCCCTGCCCTCTTCCCAACCACTCTGCTGTCAGGAGGCACTGGGGTTGGAGTCACAGCTGCCAGGACAGTCAGGCGAGGCATCCAGAACTTTCCTTTTTGACAGCCAGTTGAAAGCCCTGGGCCCTGTAAGATGAGGCGTGGACGAGGTCATGCTGGGGTCCTTTTGCCCGAGCATCCTGCAGCCCCAGTGTTGCCCCACAGCAGCCCAGCACCAGCAGTGCTGGCAGCCCCTGACACGCTTTTGACTGATTTCCTCTGCAGTCAGGAGTGGACCCCAGCGCAGGAAGAGTTTTGTTTTTGCCCCACATAATTGATTTTATTTTTACATGATCACATGCAAGTTAAGTGATTAAGAAATAATAATAACCACAAGGAATGACCAGGAACAGGTTCTGAGAAGACTATAATTCTCTGTAACACAGTTTAACTCTCTGTTGTCCTCGTGCTCCCTGGCTGGTGGCAGCCGGGCCAGTTCTGGTCACTCTCCCTGGGCCACAGCTTCCCCCTCTGCAGGCTGCCTTCAAGCCAGCATTCCCACACCTTGTCTCACCATGGCCTTCGGGGCCACCGCTCCGTGCAGACTGTCACTCCATGCCATGTGGCTATGCATTTGCTAAGTTGAAAGTGCATTCAGAAGCAGGTTTGCATGCCTGCAGTTTCCAGCCAGGGAGCACTTTGGGGGCCAGCTAGTGGACGTCCAGGAGGACCTGCCCATGTACCAGGAAATCCAGGAACATCCTCCAAGAAGCCTTGGGTAACAGCCACAGAATGCATACTCATTGTGGGGCCCAGGACAGCCCAGTTCTCTCAAAATGGGAGTTATGTCAGCCTCAGAAACGTCACAGCCGCTTTGGGGTTGCTGAAATAGAAGGGACTCAGGGTGTTTTTGGTGCCACCCTCTCCCTGCCCATCAGACTCCACCTCCACACCCTCCCCCGCTTCCTGTCGGGGGGTTCTGGGTGAAGCACTTTCTCCCCTCCCTCTGTTGATCTCAGAGGGACTGCAGGGCATTTTGTAGCCCATGGCATGTCTGGGCTCAATGCCCAGCATCCGTGCAAGGGACCATGAGGTTTTGCCACAGGCTGAGGCCAGCCTCTGTGCTGGTGGAACTTTCCTTCATCTACCATTTACACACGTGATCCCCCGTCTTCTCAGTTATCTCTTCATTCACTCAGTCAGCTGGTCAACAGAGTTTTGCTGAGCACCTCCTTCAAGTCAGATGCTGTACTAGGAGTGGGGAATCTGATGACAAAGACACAGGTGCTAACCTCAGGGAGCCTCGGCGTCAATGCGGAGGCTGATGGGCAGAGCGTTTGCCTTCAACTCGGGACACGGGCAAGCTGTGTACAGCAGCTGTCACTGGGCTTTGTGACTTCTCAATGGCCTCTGTTAATTTAAGGGAGAATTTTAAATGTATGGGTAGAAAATGGAAACTAAGTAATGATCACATGGATAGAAAATCATTAGTTTGTTTTGTGTTGGACAGAGTAATCAATGTCTTTCCCAAATGATGCTGGAGAAAATGAGTTAGGTTTTTTTAATCGATTTCAACTTTTGTTCTTGAAAAATGCTGTAAAAGGCTAACGGTGGCTGAAGACTGTGAGGGAGGAGAGTATGAAAGGGATACTGATGGAGCAGGGACACCAGAGTGGAAGGAGCAGGCTGAGGCCACTTACTTTGCCCAGGACAGAATTCGAAGCCCAAAGGCTCCATGTTCTTACAAAACATGCATGTGAAGCAGCATCGCCTTTGACTTTGCCAGAACTTAATGATATTGTTCTAGCACTTTCTCCCCCATTGTAAAACCATCTCATTTTGTACTGTCATATTGTATCCTGATTATCTCAAGAGAACACACAGGCACACATACGCCACACACACTGATTATATAGAAACAAATAGCAACTTTATTGGATGTGATACAGATGGAACTTACTTAAAAATGTGGGTGAATCACCCGACTCCCTGTCTGCAAGTGTCTTGTCAGTAACTTTAAACACTTCCAAAATTCCTTCTCTGTTTTAGAATGTTTAGTTCATCTACCATTAATATTATTACCATTTACATTTTTATTAAGCCTTTACAGGGAGCAGATACATTTCTTAATTAGTCTCTGGGTACAAAACATTTTAGCATTTAAACTTAAAAGCAAAAAAGAACAAATAAGTCTGATTGTTTCTAACCTGATGCTGTTGTTTTTCCTTTGCTTAGAGATGAACAATCCATTGACAGTTTTCCAAACTGATTTAAGAGTGAAGAACAGCCTAAGGCCACCAGTTTTTCTTTCTATGTAGAAAACATGCCATAGATTTTCCATGATAGGATACACTAGACATCCTGAAAACTGCTCCTCTAGATAGAAGAGCTGAAGAACAAGAAACATCCTTGGAGATACAGAACTCATTTCATTTCAATTCGATTTTTAAAATATGCATTGTGTACCTGTTTTGTGCCAGGCACTGTGTATTAATGAATAGACAAACTCCATGTCCTCATGGAAATTACATTTTAACGAGAGCAGTAGACAATAAATACAACATGTATGTGTGCAATATATGTGATCAAGGCTGCAGAGAAAAAATAAAGCAGAGAAGGGGGATTTGAAGCAGTGAGGACCCACAGTGAACATTTAGGGAAGGAAGTCTGGGAAGGCTTCACCAAGAGCTGATTGTGAAGATCTGGAGGAGGAGAGGAGAGGGAGCCGGGAGGCTTGGGGTCGGGATGTCCAGGAAGAGGGGAGATGGGCAAGGCCTGCAGCTGGTGAGTGCTGGCATTTTCAGGGAACAGCCAGGAGGGGATGGGAGGGGAGAGACTGGGCGGAGAGGGGGTGGAAGCAGAGGGAATCAGAGGGGAGCGCCATGTCATTCATAACATTGTCAGGCGTGGTAGGACTTTGGCTTTTCCTCTGAGTAAGATGAGATGAGGGTCCTGGGCAGGGGAACTTGATCCAACTTAGGTTTAACAGGATCCCTGTGGCTGCTGTGTTGAAACTAGATGTGTGTGTGTTTCGGGGCAGGGAGATTGTCTATCAGGAGGCGGTAAGGAAGGTATTCGAGCCCCATCAGGGCATGTGTCCCTTCTTCCCCACAACACTTTCTCCTGGTGCTAATGCTGGTGTGTTTGGAAGTTTGCTAGCCCTTGCTCCTTCCGGCCATGGTCGTTTCTGTGAAGGTCCTGCCCACTCTCACTTCCTGTATCATATCATCCTGTATCATTGCTACTGCATCTCAACAACATGATCTCCTTTTAGACCACAGAATAAAGGTGTTAATACAAACTGCATTATTGAAATAATTAAGCAATATTTTAAAAATTGGTAGGTCAGGGCTTCCTTGGTGGCGCAGTGGTTGCGCGTCCGCCTGCCGATGCAGGGGAACCGGGTTCGCGCCCCGGTCTGGGAGGATCCCACATGCCGCGGAGCGGCTGGGCCCGTGAGCCATGGCCGCTGGGCCTGCGCGTCCGGAGCCTGTGCTCCGCAACGGAAGAGACTGCAACGGAGGGAGGCCCGCATACCACAAAAAAAAAAAAAAAAAAAAATTGGTAGGTCAGAATAGTTACCAGTAAACCTTTCTAAACCTTGTTCTCTGGTTGTTTCTTTGAGTTTCTGACTAAAAAAAAAGGTGATTGTTTTCATTTTCATAATTTTTTTTTACAATTATGTGACTTCTTTACAAACCAGTATGAACCACAATAATGTATTTGAGTCTCACTCCACCACTAAAACGTAGGCAGTGTCTGTGTCTTAGTGTACCCTCTGTGTGCAGCACACTGCTGAATTAGGAGGGACTCAAGACAATTTTGTTGAATGAAAATATCAATAGTTATGTATTCTTCAAGAAAGAGTCACTTTAGATTTTAACAGAAGGGGGAAGTGCTCAGATATAAAGCAGAAGAATGTGTTGAACGGTTAGTTCCCTTTTTAATTTTCATTTATTTCTTCAGCATGCTTTTACTGAGTAGCTATTACATGCCCTGAACTTTGCTAGGTCCTGGGGATTCAAATCAGGCAAGTTCCCAGAACTTAAATTCTCCAGAGAGAGCATACACAGGATGATGGACAGACGGACAGGTGGATGGATGGGTGGATGGATGGATGGATGGATGGGCAATGTTATTACAGATTATGATGGTGCTACAGAAGAAGTAATTGGTCCTGCAATAAAATGAGGGGGAGGGTAGTTTAGACAGGGGAGTCAAAGAAGTCTTCTCAGCAGGGGTGAAATTGAAGCAGACACTTACAATAAAGGGAGGAGGAGGGGAAGCGCTGTGAAAGCTCTTCTGACAAAGGCAATCACAAGTGCAAGAAGGAGTGAAGAAATTAACTCGCGTGTTTGGGGATGGATGAAAGGCTTAGCCTGAAGTGCTGACCTAGGAGAGCCTGGAGCCAGGTGAGCTTGCAGAGGTGGGCATGGCCACAAGTTGCAGGACCAAAAGAAACAATGAAGGCTTAAAAGTTTGGGTTTTATTTTAGTGCAGTACTGATGGGTTTCAGGCAGAGAAAGCCATGACATAAATTCATCTTTTCAAGTTCTTTATGGCTGTGTGGAGAAGGGATTGGAGGAAGGGGCCGAGGTTTGCTGATGTGATTAAAAGCATTCAAACCGAGTGAAATGATCAATAGCATACTAGCAAATGTCCAGCTACATGCCAGTAAGGCTGTTTTTCAAAAATGTGTGCAGACAAAAGTTGGAGAAGTCCTTCATGAGCCTATTTATTAACTTTACGTAGAGTTCTTTTATGGTCCATAGATCCTTATTGCCCATCCTTTTTATTGAAGTATAATACACCTACAGAAAAACTCACATCAAAATGAGTTATAAAATGCAAATATCGCTTCATAATCACCTCTCAGACCAAAGAATAGAGCATTATCTGCAGCCATTCTGCCCCCTTGTGTTTTTTCTTCACCCTGCTTCCTTTTTCCTCTACCCACTCTCTCCACTGTCATGGCCTCTAACCTGTAGATTATTTTTGCTTATTTTTAAACTTCATGTAATGAGTCAAATAGTATGTCTGTTGTGTGTACCACTGGGTCATTCGTTCATACTCTGCTGCTAACGTGCTGTTTGTCCATGTGTGAATATACACCAATGTACCCATTCTACCATCGTTTATTATTGGGGTTGCTTCTAGTTCTCTATGAGTAATGCTGCTGTGGAAATACCTTCCCTATGTTTTGATATACATGTATACATCTTCGTTGGAAATATACCAAGATCTGAAATTGCTGGTCATACTGTATAGGTATGATATACAGTATGTATATATATTGTATATGAACGATCAGCTTTTGGTAGATCCTGCTGTTGCAGGAGAGGGAGATGTCACATCCTGGGACCTGCAGGAGTCCTTATGACCACCAAGTTCTTGGCTTCACGCAGGAAAGAGTGAGCCAGAGCAAAGGGAAAGCAAGTTTATCTAGAGAGATACACACTCCATAGGCAGAATGCAGACTGTCTCAGAAAGTGAGAGCGGCCGCAGGGCATGGGGTTGTAGGTTTTTATGGGTTAAGTAATTTCATAGGCTAACAAGTGGGAGGAATATTCTTGCTATTTGGGGGTAGGGTGGGGATTTCCCAGGAATTGAGCCACTGCCTAGTTTTTGCCTTTTATGGTCCTCCTCGGAACTGTCATGGCGTAAGGGGGAGTGATTTTTAGTATTACATTGAAGGTATAATGAGCTAAAGGTCAATGGCTGGACTCTTCTCAAAGCCACCTTGGTTTCAGCTGGTTCCAGCCTATTGTATCCCAACAGCTGCGCCCCTTCTTCATTATCTAGTGTTTATGTCCTGCCCCTTTTCCTCCTGTCTCACTGCTAAGTAATTTTCCAAAGTTGTTGAACCAATTACACTCTCATCAGCCCCATAGGAGGGCTCCAGTTGCTTCACATCATCAATGGTATTTTCTGTTTTACTAATTTTAGTCATCCAGTGGTATCTAATTGCGATTTTAATTTATCTGATAACTAATGAGGTTGAGCAAATTGTCATTGATTCTTGGCCATTCAGATGTCCTCTTGTAAAGTGTCTGTTCAGGTATCTTTCCACTTTTCTATTGCATTTAACTATTTCTTATTAACTTCTTCTGTATATTTTCTGAATACCAGCCCTTTCTTGATTATATGGACTTCAATGATCTTTTCTCTCTGGGTAGTTTGCCTTTTTACCCCCTTAATAATGTTTTTGGGCAAAAAGAAGTTCTTAATGTTATGTGTTTGCTTTATCACTTTTTTTTAATAGTTGGTAGTTTGGCATCCTGTTTCAGAAGTCTTTGCCCATCCCAAGTTTAGGAAGGTGTCCTATATTACTTTTTAGAAATTTTATTGTTTTACCCTTTGCATTCAGAAATACTATCAATGTGGACTTGGTTTTTCTGTATGCTGTGAAGTAGGGATCAAGATACATGTGCTCATATGGCTATCCCATTGACTCAGCACTTTTCCTGTGGAAACAAATCTCTCAAATACTCTATTATGTCATTTCAGTCAAGTATGACCTCCTTTGTAAAGCCGCCTGTAACAGGATGTCTATATTTAAGTTTAGACACAGGTGTGGAAGTGTGGCAGATACTGCATCCCAAAGTGAGGCCAGGGCCAAGGTTCACAAGTTGGGAAGGAAATGAGCTAGAATCACTCCCTTGGTTTTTGGACTTCTCAGGCTGATCAGGGATCCAAGGAAGGAATCAGGTGTGGGAGAAGGGGTTCTGTGATGAGAAGTGTTTGCAAAGGCCATTAGAAAGCAGGTGTCAGCCCCTTTGTCTAATGGGGGAGTGAGGAAGTGCCTGCCTCTCACTCAAGGCCCTTAGGCTGAGGATCAGTGGGGACACTGGAGAACAAGGTGCCATCTCTTGGTTGGCAGCACAGTGGACCAGGGTCTGGGCCTCACCTGGCCATCTATGGGGTGAGGAAAGAGATCAACCCACCTTCCTGGAGGCTGTGTTGGTCGCACTGGGCCCTTTTATCGGGGCCACTTGGAGAGGCGGAAGCACCCCAACAACAAGAAGCCAGAGATGTACGTCAGATTCCTAAGAAAGCTGAAGTTGCTACACGCCACCATTAAGAGCAAGCATGTGGTAACTTAGGTCAAGGAAACCGCAAGTAAGTGACCCCATGTTGGGAATCTCCAAGGAACAAATAAAAACACCCACAAGGGCAAGTGAACCTTCAACATCTGCCAGGCCTGGGGCACAGGATAGGGTGTGGAGTACCCTTCTTCTGCCTCTAAACAGCAAAAGATGCCAGGCCTGGCCTCTTAACAGCAGGTGGGAGCCCCAACCATGCGCCAGAGGGGAAGGCTGACCTTAAATGCATCCTGAGAGATTAACACCAGGAGAACAGAGGACAGTCCCTTTGTGATGCAGGTTGTGTTTGTAAATCACGGAGTGAGGGGGTAGCGGGTTTCTCACCCAGTGGAAGGAACACCCCTTCTGAGTTCCCCCAACTGAACACATTTAAAGAGGTCAGACAGAGGTAAGAATTAAGTTGTATTTTGATTATATCCCCCAAGTCCTGCTCATTCAGTTTCCTGGAGTGTTTACCTGGGCAGGTAGCTAGCTCCCTAATCAGCACTGCCTGAGGCCAAGGTGCCTGAGTACAGGGCCTGTCACACCTCTGTGGGGCGGGCCTCCTGTAAACCCACAAGAGTCTTCAGGACAGGACCCCACCTTGTGCCCTGGGGCAGAGCTGTGCTCTTTGCTGCGCAGTTGCTTGCATTTGTAGGTGCTCAAGCAATCTTTGCCAAAGAAGTGGATAGAGAAACAGTAACCAGCTGCTGAGGGAGGGAGGAAAAATCCTCTTTCAGGCCGCTGTCCTGGTATGTGAATTCCCAGCCACTCACAACTTACCCACAGGGAGAGCCTTAAAGAATGCAAGTGGTGCATCTTAATCGGAGATGACACAAACAAAATGCATTATTTATCCTTTATTTCTAGTTATCTGAAATGTGCATTATGTTCCTGGAACCTCAGTGCAAACCATGGGATCAGCTCTCAAACTTAAAACCAGGGGCATTTTGCATGTTTGCTAGGGAGCAAAATATCTTGCTCTAAGAGGCATTAAGGAGGTAAAGCCTTTCTCATTCTTGAGTTTGTTTTTTCCCCTTTTTCAGAACTCTGAAGGTTTTACAGATATCATCGTGCAATTTAGAATTTATTCCCCCTGGAGAGTCAGGTGGCTTCAAGGTGATTTATATTAAGTGAGGTTTAAAGAATTATGGAGAGTGGTGATAAGAATTAAGGTAAGGGGAACAGTATGGAAGTTCCTTAAAAAACTAAAAATAGAGCTACCATATGATCCTGCAATCCAATTCCTGGGCATATGTCCAGAGATAACTTAATTTGAAAAGATACATGCATAGTTCACTGCAGCACTATTTACAATAGTCAGGACAGTTCACTGCAGCACTATTTACAATAGTCAGGACATGGAAGCAACCTAAATGTCCATTGACAGTTGAATAGATGAAGAAGATGTGGTATATGTGTGTATATATATATATATATATATATATATATATATATATATATATATATATATATATATATATATACACACACAGACACAAACACATACATACATACAATGGAATTACTCAGCCATAAAAAAGAATGAAGTAATGCCATTTGCAGCAACATGGATGGACCTAGAGCTTATCATACTAAGTGAAATAAGTCAGATGGAGAAAGACAAATATCATATGATATCACTTATATGTGGAATCTAAAATATGACACAAATGAACTTATCTATGAAACAGAAACTCACAGACATAGAAAACAAATTTATGGTTACCAAACGGGAAAGGGGGGTGGAGGTAGGGATAAATTAGGAGGTTGGGATTAACATATACACACTACTCCATATAAAATAGATAACCAACAAGGACCTACTGTATAGCATAGGAAACTATAGTGAATATTCTGTAATAACCTCTAAGGGAAAATCATCTGAAAAGCAGTATATATATATTGGGTGGGCCAAGTTTGGTTTTTTTCATAAGATGGCTCTAGTAGCACTTAGTTGTCTTTAACTTCATTCAAAACAATTTTGTTAGATTACATGTGACAGCTGTCATATCAGCATACATTTAAAAAAAAATCAAAATTGATGAATTTTTGTGTAGACATTTTAATATTGAAGATGGAAGAAAAAAGCAACATTTTCAGCATATTATGCTTTATTATTTCAAGAAAGGTAAAAACGCAACTGAAATGCACAAAAAGATTTGTGCAGTGTATGGAGAAGGTGCTGTGATTGATCGAACATGTCAAAAGTGGTTTGCGAAGTTTTGTACTGGAGATTTCTCTCTGGTCAATTCTCCACGGTTGGGTAGACCAGTTGATAGTTATCAAATCAAAACAATAATTGAGAACAATCAATGTTATACCACGTGGGAGATAGCCAACATACTCAAAATATCCAAATCAAATGTTGAAAATCATTTGCACCAGTTCAGTTATGTGAATCGCTTTAATGTTTGGGTTCCACATAAGTTAGGCGAAAAAAACCTTCTTGACCATATTTCCACATGTGATTCTCTACTGAAACATAATGAAAACGTTCTGTTTTTAAAACAAATTGTGATGGGCGATGAAAATTTGACACTGTACAATAATGTGGAATGGAAGAGATCGTGGGGCAAGTGAAATGAACCACCACCAACCACACCAAAGGCTGGTCTTCATCCAAAGAAGGTGATGTTGTGTATATGGTGGGACTGGAAGGGAGTCCTCTATTATGAGCTCCTTCTGGAAAACCAAACCATTAATTCCAACAAGTACAGCTCCCAGTTAGACCAACTGAAAGCAGCACTCAACAAAAAGCATCCAGGATTAGTCAACAGAAAACACATAATCTTCCATCAGGATAACACAAGACCACATGTTTCTTTGATGACCTGGCAAAAACTGTTACAGCTTGACTGGGAAGTTCTGATTCATCCACCTTATTCACCAGACATTGCACCTTCGGATTTCCATTTATTTCGGTCTTTACAAAATTCTCTTAATGGAAAAAATTTCAATTCCCTGGAAGACTGTAAAAGGCACCTGGAACAGTTTTTTGCTCAAAAAGATAAAAAGTTTTGGGAAGATGGAATAATGAGGTTGCCTGGAAAATGGGAGAAGGTAGTGGAACAAAAGGGTGAATACTTTGTTCAATAAAGTTCTTGGTGAAAATGAAAAATGTGTCTTTTATTTTTACTTAAAAAACCAAAGGCACTTTTTGGTCCACCCAATTTATATGTATATATAACTGAACTGCTGTGCTGTATACCCAATACTAACAACGATACTATACTATCAACTATAGTTGATATTGTAAATCAACTATACTTCAATAAAAAATAAAATAAATAAAATAAAAAGAAAGAAATAAAGAATTAAGGTAAGGCAAGAGAGAGAGGGAAAGAAAGGAAGGAAAACAATTTTGAGCAGGGATTTGGGACCAGGTGATGTGGTTTAAAGCACAGGGGAAAAAAGTGAGATGCTGGGACCCAACATATTATAGCCAGAAGCACTGGCTGCTGCCCTGGAGAGCTGCTCCATGGGAGTGGAGGGAAAGCAATGACATCACTCTGGGCTACACCCTGATGTAGTAACTGAGAGCCTGCTGCCCACTTCACATCCCCTTTAAATCCAGGGCCTGCTGGATAATCTGCCTTCTTCATCCTTCACACCTTTTTAGGATAGAATGCTTCCCATTACTGGTTTGGGAAATCAAGCTTTCATCAGCTCACAAACCAACCAATTAGCAAGGTTTAGCATAAGGCTCATTCATTCCCTCACTGCCCATTCTCATTCTGTTTTGGTCACAGTAACACTCCCCTCCTGTGTGTGCCCTTGACTAAACTACAATCAGAATGGGAAGAAACTCAGTGCCCCCAGACTCTGACCTAGACCTCTGTTGACTGGAAAAAAAAATGCACAAGCTAAAAGTTGAGAATTATGTTTTATTTGGTGAACAGAACTGAGGACTAAAGCCTGGGAGGCAGCCTCTCAGGTAGCTCTGAGGGACGGCTCTGAAGAGGGAAGGGAGGAGCCAGGACATATGGGAGTTCTTGCAACAAAGACCAGGTGGTCAGAACATCAGAAGATTACTGTTAATTAAAGAAAACCAGACATCTCAAGGAATTCAGCACTTTTCTGTGTATGGGAAGATGCAAGAGTCTGGGCTCACTGAAATCATTCCTTTGATATGCACCTCAGCTCTCTGGGGCCAGTATCCTGTGTTTTCTCATCCTGAGTCCCCTCAGGGTGCACCATCAGGGGTGGCTGCAGTGACTGACTGCTTGATGGGGGGCATCCTGTTTCCATCCTAAGTTCCCTCAGGGCTCACAACCCTGGGGAGGCTGTAATGTGATGCTTGATGGCTGCAACATCCTCTGTTTCCTGATATAGCAGGCAACATTTTTCCATTCACACCTTGCTTAACCACCCCTGTTGCTGCAGTGCCCAGGGTCTCACCCTGCATGTGGGCTTCATTCCCTGGGACAGGTTGCTGACTTCCTTCGCACTCTGTAAACCAAGCTGGGAGTTGGTTCCATCTCTGTCAGTATTCTAAAGGGTCCCCTTTAACTCAGGATTTGATGAAGCAACCCAAAAGTCTTGTTGAGAAGAATGGAGCCATATGGTATAGAAAGGGAGGTTGAGTATGTGAAGTTTAACAGTCATAACCTCAAGGACAAATGACTGGGTTGGCCAGGAAGTTTGTTCTGGTTTTTCCTAAGATCTTATGGAAAAACCAAAATGAACTTCTTGGCCAATCCAATACTTTAAAATATAGTGAATTAATAGATAATTTGAGGCATAGTAAAGCAACAGATCAGGAGATGACTGCCATTGGAAAGATAGTTTGTGACTCAGAGTTACCTGGAGGAAGGGGCACGCCACACCACAGGGGGCTACAGGGGGAAGCACCAGGAAGTCAGAAGGCAGAGGGAGCGAGGAGAAAATGTGGGCAAGAGCCATTACTGTGGTTTCCATGGGAAGGACCAGGCCAGGCAGGGTAAGCAGGCTTAGGATTGGCTGGCCTGAATAGTTTCAGCAGGTTCGGGGCCCTAGGGGGTGTCCCTAGTTATCGGGTTCCTGGCCCTGGGGTGATTAGGGCAGCAGGGACAGTGGCCTGGAGTGTAAAACCCCAGAAGAGTCTGTAGTTGGGGATGTGGGCTCTGAATTGGTTGGTTTGTATAAGAAGGGACATTTGAGGATGGGTTCTTTACCATCTCTAGGAATTGGCCCTGGGAGAGGCCATTTCTCCAGGATCAGCAAGGCCCCAAGTTGCCAGAGCATCAAATATAGGTAATAAAAGATGGTTCATTCACAAATGCAACTCCTTTGCAGTACCAGCTCATTTGGGGGTGGTGGGAGTGAAGCCAAATCCAGCCTCTGTACCCCGACACCAAAGTAAATCTTGGAGACAGAGTTTTGGGTGGAGTAGAAAAGAATAGCTTTATTGCTTTGCCAGGCAGAGGGGACCACAGAGGGCTAATGCCCTCAAAACTGTGTGTCCTGACCTGGAGGGGGTAGTGAGAAGTTTTATAGTAATGGTTCAAAGAGGGCGTGATCAGCTCGTGGACATTCTTCTGATTGGTTGGTGGGGAGATCATCCTTCTTGTTCCAACCAGTTTGGTGTATATGTGCTTGTGGGCAGCATACAGTTAACTTCCACATGGTTGGGGTTTCAGTATCTGCAAAACTGCTCAAAGATATTGTTATGTATATCCCTTGAGGGGGAACCAGGACCCTACCCCAAGGCTGCACTATTGTTTCTCATTGATACTCCCTTGTCTCTGTATACCCTCCCTTCCCTGATTAGGAACTGTTTGAACCTGCCTCTTGGAACTCAGGGAAGGTCATGGAGGCTGAATGAAGCCTATTTCCTGTAATCAAGAAATGGGGGACACAGAAAGGCTTTTGTGCCCAGGAGCCCCACAGGGTCCTCCTTGGTTTCAGAGGAAGTGCAGTACTGACCAGACATGTGGTCCCGTGATCATGGTGACCCCTCCTTCCCAAAGGAAATGGAATCGCTGAGGTGGGGTACCTCTGCCCTGCTGGCTACACCCTTCTGTATTGGGGTGTTGGTCACCCGCTGGCCCTCTCCTGTATGTCACACGTCTCCAGAGGAGCTCCTGGCAGCTTAACCCTGCCTGGCAGTGCACTACCATAGGTATCTCACTTAAAAGGCATTGTGGAACCCATGATTTGGGCACTGAGGACCTCCAAGGACGGCCTGTCCACTCCACCCAGCAGTCCTCCGGAACACATGCCATAACGGCAAAGAGAGACTCAAGTTCAAATTTAAGTGCTTCAAGTAGGTATGGCTGACTCTTCCTGTCCCTATTGGTGATGCCCTGGTGCAGGCAGTGCTGAAAGGTGGTTTGAATCCCTTCCCCTCTCTGTTCAGCAATGAGGAAGGTCCCATGTCTGCACACCTTGACCTTGGTCCCTTTTGCGTGTCCCTTTCTGTGGTCTTCTCTGGGTTACACCCAAAAACCTCTCTGGGCACAGGGCCTGGGTGATGCTGTTTAATCATCTTGAGCCCCATTTACATACTGGCTGCAGTAGCAGTGATGGTTCTAAACATAAAAGCCTTTATTTTACTTTTTTATTTTTTCATTAATTAGCTCTAATTGTTGGCTTTTTCAATTTAATTTTTATATTGGAGTATAGTTGATTTCCAATGTTGTGTTAGTTTCAGGTGTATAGCAAAGTGATTCAGTTATACATATATCCATTGTTTTTTTTGGATTCTTTTCCCATATAGATTATTACAGAATATTTAGTAGAGTTCCCTGTGCTCTACAGTAGGTCCTTGTTGGTTATTTTATATATAATAGTGTGGCTATGTTAATCTCAAACTCCTAATTTATCCCTCCCCGCCCCCCCACCTTTCCTGTTTGGTAACCATACATTTGTTTTCTAAGTCTGTGAGTCTGTTTCTGTTTTGTAAATAAGTTCATTTTTGTCATATTTTAGATTCCACATATAAGTGAGATATTTGTCTTTCTCTGTCTGACTTCACTTAGTATGATAATCTCTAGGTCCATCCATGTTGCTGCAAGTGGCATTATTTCATTCTTCTTAATGGCTGAGCAATATTCCACTATATATATGTACCACCTCTTCTTTATCCATTCATCTGTCGATGGACATTTAGGTTGCTTCCATGTCTTGGCTACTGTAAACAGTGCCACAGTGAACACTGGGGTGCGTGTATCTTTTCGAATTATGGTTTTCTCTGGATATATGCCCAGGAGTGGGATTGCTGGGTCATATGGTAGCTCTATTTTTAGTTTTTTAAGGAACCTCCATACTGTTCTCCATAGTGGCTGTACTACTTTACATTCCCACCAACAGTGTAGGAGGGTTCCCTTTTCTCCACACCCTCTCTGGCATTTATTGTTGGTAGACTTTTTGATGATGGCCATTCTGACTACTGTGAGGTGATACCTCATTGTAGTTTTGATTTGCATTTCTCTAATAATTAGCAGTGTTGAGCATCTATTCATGTGCTTTTTGGCCATCTGTTCGTCTTCTTTGGAGCCTTTCTTTTTTTTTTTTTTTTTTTTTTTTTGCGGTACGTGGGCCTCTCACTGTTGCAGCCTCTCCCGTTGCGGAGCACAGGCTCCGGACGCGCAGGCCCAGCGGCCATGGCTCACGGGCCCAGCCGGGCTGCGGCATGTGGGATCTTCCCAGACCGGGGCATGAACCCGCGTCCCCTGCATCGGCAGGCGGACTCTCAACCACTGCGCCACCAGAGAAGCCCTGGAGCCTTTCTTTATATCTAGTTTCTTCAGGGCTTTAGCCCATGCTCCAACTGTAATGTTTTTCTTATAGTGTTGAATTATGAGAGTTCTTTATGTATTTCAGATATGAGTCTTTTGTCAGGTATGTGGTTTACAAGTATTTTCTCCCAGTATTTTCTCTGTAGCTTGTCATTTTCTCTTCATAACATTAAGGGTCTTTCTCAGACCAAAAAGGTTTAAATTTTGATGATGTCCAATTTATTGATTTTGCTTTTGATGTTGCCAAGCCCCGGGTCCCAATGATTTTTCTCCTATGTTTTCTTCTAAAGATTTTATAGGTTTGTTTTACATATAAATCTATGCTCCATTAACTTAATTTTTGTATAAAATGTGAGGTTGAGGGGGTTTTGCTTATTTTATTGTCTTTTTGCTGATGGATATCCAATTTGCAAACAGATATCCATTTTTTGAAAAGACTCTCCTTCCTCCATTGAATTACTTTTTCACCTTTATCAAAAGTCAGTTGGCGAGCACTCACTTTGGCAGCACTAAAATTGGAGCGATTCAGAGAAAATTACCATGGGCCCTGTGCAAAGATGACATGCAAATTTGTGAAGTATTTCATATTTTTTTTAATGTTACTGAATTGTAAACTTAAAAACAGTAAAAATGGCAAATTTGGTTATCATTTTTTTATTATTTTTATTTCATTATTAATTTCATTTTTTCTTTTATTTATTAGTTTATTTTTTTATTTTAATTATGGGATAAATTAGGAGTTTGGGATTAACACGTGCACACCACTACATATAAAATAGATAACCAACAAGGACCTATTGTATAGCACAGGGAACTATACTCAATATTGTGTGGAATTGGTATTAATTCTTCTTTAAATGTGTGGTAGTAACCTTTAAACTTCTTCAGGAACAAAGTGAGCCTGGAGATTTCTCTTTGGGGAGATTTGAAATTACAAATGAAATTTATTTAATAGTTATAGGAATATTCAAATTATCTCTTTCATTTTGAATAAGTTACGGTAGCTTGTGCTTTTCAAGGAATTGGTCCATTTCATCTAAGTGACCAAGTTTATGTGTATACAGTTGTTTTTAATATCCCCTTATTATGCTTTTGGTGTCTGAGAATCTGTAGCAATATTTCTTTTCATTCTTGTTATAGGTAATTTGTGTCTTCTCTTTTTTGTCGGTCTTGCTAGAGTCTTGCCAATTTTATTGATTTTTTTCAAAGAACCAGCTTTTTGTTTCATTGATTTCTCTCTATTGTTGTGCCATTTTCAATTCCATTGACTTCTGCTATTATATTTATTATTTTCTTCCTTTTGCTGGCTGTGGGTTTATTTTGTTAGTTTCATAAACCAAGAGCTTAGATTATTAAGCAGAGATTTTTACTCTTTTCTAATGTAAGCATTTAGTGCTGTAAATTTCCCTCTCAGCAGTGTGTTAGCTGTGTCTTACAATTTTTGATATGTTGTATTTTAGTTTTCTTTTAATTCATTTTTTTAAAACTACTCTTCAGACTTCCTCTTTGACCCATGGATTATTTACAAGTGTGTTGTTCAGTTTTCCAAGTGTTTGGATATTTTCCTTTTATCTTTCTATTATTGACTTCCACTTTTGATTCCATTGTGATTAGAGAACACCTTCTGTATAAGTTCAATTATTTGAATTTTTAGTGGTTTCTCTAGGTATTGCATTATCTATACATAACTTACCACAGTCTAATAGTGTTGATATTTTACCAGCTTGAATGAAATGTAGATACATTACCACCATTTAAGTCCCTTTACTGTCTCCTATTTATAATTTTTTTAAATATTTCCTCTATATAGAACTTTGAGAAGTACATCAAGCAGTGTTATAATTTTTGCTTTAACTATCAAAAATAATTTAGAAAAGAAGAAAAATTTCTTATATTACTCAAATTTTTGTTTTTTCCAATGTTTTTTTCTCCATTCCTGATGTTCTGAGATTCCTTCTTTTATCATTTCTTCCCATTTTAAGAACTTTCTTAGCCATTCTTTTAAGGTAGGTCTGCTAGTGACAAATTCTTTTAGATTTCCTTCCTCTGATAATGCCCTAATTCTCCCTTCATTCTTGATGGATACATTTGCTGGATATAGAATTCTGGGTTGACTGTTCTTTTCTTTCAGCACTTGAAAAGTGTTATTCCGCTTGCTTCTTGTCTTTATGGTTTCAGATGAGAAATCCATTCCCTTGAATTATATTCCCCTATAGGTAAGATGTCATTTCTCTTACTCTGCTTTCAAGGTTTTTTCTTTGTCTTTAATTTTCAGGAATTTGATTATTTTGTGTTTGGCATAGATTTCTTTGGATTTATAATGTTTCAGGTTTGCTCAACTTCTTAAATCTGCAGATTTATGTCTTTTGCCAAATTGGGGAAATTTTCAGACACTATTTCTTCAAATACTTTTTCACCACCAGGTTTTTTTTTTTCTACTCTATCTTGTCCTGGAACTAGAGATTCACCTTGTTAAATTATTTTATTCCATCCTTACAAGCTGGGTGTGCTTGAGGGGAGCCATATTGTTCTAATCCATACCTTGTGTTGTTCTGAGACTGAAGACTTCACTCACTGACCTTGCAGCAAGTATGAGGGTCACATGTCTTCATCTGAGGTCCTGTTTCATTTTCATGCATTCTCATTTTAAACCCTATTTCCCCATGTTAATTAGATCAAAGAAGTAAACAAAGGATTTTATAGGGATAACTATACATCCTTTATTTTTGATCAGACTTTTGCTATCACAAATGATGCTGGGGGCACGGGATGGGGAGAGCCTTTTATATACAGTTTTTTTCTGAACTAGAACTCTACGTTTGTAAGATAATATCTTAAAAGTGTCATTCAAGGGATGTGTGCATTTTAATGTTTAGCCTATACTGGCACATCCTTTTACAGTTTACACTCCCACCAGTAATATGTGAGATGCACATCTTCACCACCACTGGAAGTTAGAGTTTTTTGTTGTTATTGTTTTGCAAATCTCATCAGATTAGTAAACAAAAGTATTGTGTTTTGCTTTGCATTTCCTTGATTGCTTGTGAGGTGTGTTAGGTGGTGTATTCTTTTATACTCTCATCAGCTGTCCCCAATCCCTCTTTTATAAGAATGGCTTTTGCCCATTATCCTCTATGACTGTTGTTCTTTTCTTCCTTCAGTTTTATTGAGATATAATTGGCATACAGCACTGTATAAGTTTAAGGTGTGCTGCATAATTATTTGACTTATATATATTGTGAAATCATTACCACAATTAATTTAGTTAACATTCAGCACCTCACACAGATAAAAATATCACCCTTGTGGTGAGAACTCTTAGGATCTACTCTCAACAACTTTCAAATATATCATACATTACAACCTTAGTAATTATTTATCTTGTAACCAGAAGTTTGTACCTTCTAACCACCTTTCTCTAATCCTCCCACCCATCACCCCCAACTCTGGAAACCACAAATCTAATCTCTTTTTCTATGAGTTTGGTTGGGTTGGTTGGTTTGTTTGTTTGTTTTTTAGATTCTACATATAAGTGAGATCATACAGTATTTGTCTTTCTCCCTCTGGGTTATTTCACTTAGCATAATGCCCTCAAGGTCCTAAGGTCCTTCTATGTTGTCCCAATTGGCAGAATTTCTTTCTTTTTTATGGTTGAATAAAATTCCATTGTATATATTGTGAGGATGTGTGTGTGTGTGTATACACAACTAACAACTTCTTTGGACACTTAATTATTTCCATGTCTCACAACTTCTTTGGACACTTAGTTATTTCCATGTCTTGGCTATTGTGCATAATGATGCTGTGAACATGGGAGTGCATATATCTCTTCAGCATAGTGTTTTCATTTCTTTGGGATATATTGCCAGAAGTGGAATTTCTGGGTCATATGGTAGTTCTATTTTTAATTTTTTAAGGAACATCCATATGCTTTCCATAGTGGCTGCATCAGTTTATAATTATGATTGTTGTTCTTTATCAACTATGTAAGCTCTTTGTACATCAGGAAGTCTAATTTTTGGACTGAGTGTTGGAAATAATCTGACTCTTTTTTACTTTGTGTATATTGTATTTGTATTTTGCCAGAGGAATGCATGCCAAAGGCAACAAGTATGAGAAGTATAAATTTTTAATAATGGACTTAAAATCTAACTAACAGAGAAATATGCTATGTGCATAGATGGGGAAACTGTATTTGAAGACATCAGTCCTTTTGATGTTAATATATAAATGTAATATACAGTTTCAATCAATACCTTAGATTTTTGTTTTAGCTGAGCCCAAACCCATAAATATTGGCAAGAGATGCTTGGAAAAGAATAGTAAGAGGAGAGTTGTGTCATATCCTAAAAGTATTATGTAACTATACTATTCCAAACAGTATAGTATTGACACAAAATGAAAAAAATAAAAATCACTGAAAGAGATGGGCAATTTTACAAACAGATTGAAGCATAGATGTATTTTAACTCAATGGGAAAAGATGGCATATTTAATAAATATCTTGCCCTAATCAATGATGTTGGATGAAAATAGAATTGGATGCCAACAATATGCCTTATAGAGGAATAAATTTCAGATGGGTTTTAAATCTGAATGTTGGGTAAAAAGTCACATCATACAAATATTAGGAAGGCTCTCCAGGAAGGCCTTCTTAAGTCAGACAGAAATCCCAGAATGATAAAGAAATAGATTGGGAGATTTGGCTACATGATAAGGCTTTAGCATATTTTCTTTTGGTCTTTTATATCTGCACTTTTACATTCTTGAGGTGATGCTATATATGATTTTCTTGTAATTTTTTTTTACTTCCTTGTTTCCCCATGGCATTTAAAATTTCATAAATGCAATTTCAATGTCTCAATATTCTATTTTATGCATGTGCTCTCATTTATTTAGAACTTAAAGTTTTTGAACAAAAGTCACAATTCCTTGAAATTATGTTTCAAAACTAGAAAACACATTCTATAACCTCTAGAATTAAAATTTGACATAGAAGACACATGGCATCCAGGGGTGCCAACTCTCAAGATGAGGCAGTTGGGTGCCATATGCCACACTAGATCCTGTGCTCTCACACTCCAGTGGGAAAACAATGTTTAATGAGTTGTTAGCATCATTTGGTATAAATCAGGAAGAAAATTACTAGTCCCTCTCCCTATACCATACCTACAGATAGTAGAAGCTGGAGTACCCTATCCCAAGGACCAGGTGCTGATTACAGATATGTGGAAATTAATGTGTGAAATCAACAACGTATCCAGGAGATTTTCCTCTGATAGTACCCCAAGAATTTTTAGGAGTTTTAAGAGGAAGAATAAAAATTTGATTCTGGGGACTTCGCTGGTGGCGCAGTGGTTAAGAATCTGCCTGCCAGTGCAGAGGACACAAGTTCCATCCCTGGTCCAGGAAGATCCCACATGCCATGGAGCAACTAAGCCCATGTGCCACAACTACTGAGCCTGTGCTCTAGAGCCCACGAGCTGCAACTACTAAGCCCGTGTGCCAAAACTGCTGAAGCCCGCACACCTAGAGCCTGTGCTCTGCAACAAGAGAAGCCACCGCAATGAGAAGCCCACGCACTGCAATGAAGAGTAGCCCCCCACTCGCTGCAACTAGAGAAAGCCCACACACAGCAACAAAGACCCAATGCAGCCAAAAGTAAATAAAATAAATAAATTTATTTTAAAAATTTGGTTCTTCAAAATTATGGCAGTGATGTCCAAGTAACATGATGTTCTGGGACAGATGACCAGAAGGAAGGAGGGCAACTTGAAGTGGTGTTACTACAGGTGAGTGTAGGTTCCTACTTCATTTTCTCTCTGGATAGAGTTTTTGTGGGGAGACGCTAGACATCATACATCTGAATTTTTGCAGTGCACTTAGTAAAGATGTAGCATAATGTAACTAAATTAAATAAAAACACACACAAACAACAAACAAAAAACTGCACTCAGGAGATTTGGGTTCAAATCCCTAAACTGTCAACTACCTGTTGTTAATCATGGAGAAGTCACTTTACCTCTGAGATCAAGCTTTGCATTTGTAAAAATGAAGGTGTTGGATTTTTGATTACTTCTAGGGTCGCTTCAAGCTATAACTCTCTGCTCTTGCAAATGCCTCATGGCAGTCCTATGATAATGATGGGAAAATGTAACCTTGATTTACCATTGCCATGACCAAAGAACACATTTTCTGTTAGTCATTTAGTTAAGCCTAGAAATGGGTCTTTAGTAGTTTGCTGTAAGGCCATGTTTTCCTTCCTGTCTAGCTGTTTCATAAATGCTATGGAGCAGGGGTGGGGAAACATGCAGAGTTAGGCCAACAGGTGGAACCAAAAGGAGTCCAGATGACTTCTGATAGACAGGAGTTGTGGTGTGCTAAATCTAATCCAGTGGAATTCAATACTGATGATAATGGAACAGTAAATTTAGGTTGAAAGATAAAATCAAAGAAATAAAGAACAGCTATTTAACATAAGAGGAGATATGGGGATATATGTATATGTATAGCTGATTCACTTTGTTATGAAGCAGAAACTAACACACCATTGTAAAGCAATTATACTCCAATAAAGATGTTAAAAAAAAAAGAATAACAATTTAAAAAAAAACAAGTAGAGAAAAGGGAACCCTTTCACTGTGGGTGGGAATGTAAATTGGTGCAGCCTCTATGGAAAACAGTATGGAGGTTCCTCAAAAAACTAAAAATAGAACTACCATATGATCCAGCAATTGCACTCCTGGGTAAATATCCAAAGAAAAAGAAAACAGTAATTTGAAAGTATACTGTACATGCACCCCAGTGTTCTTAGCAGCATTGTATACAATAGGCAAAATATGGAAGCAACGTAAGTATCCATCAACAGATGAATGGATAAAGAAGATGTGGGGTGTGTGTGTGTGTGTGTGTATATATATATATATATGAATATTACTCATTGTGTGTATACACACACACACACACACACACACACAATGGAATATTACTCAGCCATAAAAAAGAATGAAATTCTGCCGTTTGCAACAACTTAGATAGACCTAGAGGGTATTATGCTTGGTGAAATAAGTCAGACAGAGAAAGACAAATATTCTTTGTTCTCACTTATATGTAATATAAAAATAAAACAAACAAATGAACATAACAAAACAGAAACAAATATAGAGAACAAACTAGTGTTTACCAGTGGGAGAGAGGAGGGAAGAGGAGCAAGATAAGGGTAGGGGATTAAGATATACAGGCTACTATGTATAAAATAAATAAGCAACAAGGACATATTGCATAGCATAGGGAAATACAGCCATTATTTTATAATAACTTTAAATGGAGTATAATCTATAAAAATATTGAATCACTATGTTGTACACCTGAAACTAATATAATATTGTAAATCAACTATTCAACAGAAATAAAATAAAATAAATTCTTAAAAATTTAAAATTAAAAAATGTTTAAATAAATAATTTTTTTAAGCAGAGCTGTCTCATAACCAGTAGCTTCATGCCAATTTCTGAAGCTACAGTAAACAGAATGGGAGAAATGGGTCCCAACTAGTCAAGGCAGTGGGCTTCTCTATCCTGTGGGCTAGATCATGTCTGAAGGGTTCTTGACCTGAGCAAGGAAGGTCTAGAAGGAAGTAATCTCCTGATACCTGGGAGATTCTGTTAGAAATGGAAAGGAAAACTACTGAATGTTCTCTTATCCATGATAAAAATCCATTGGGTGTATTTGTGTGGGTCTATTTCTGGGCTCCCTATTCTTTTCCATCAGTCTCTATGTCTCTCTCACCATGTAGCTGTATGGTAAACCTTAATATTGTGTAGATTGATTCCTCCCACTTTATTCATCTTTTTCAAAATGGTTTTAACTATTAACATTCCATTGCCTTTCCACATAAGTATTATGACAATCTTATCTATATCTACGAAAAAAACTTGCTGCATTTTGACAGGAATTGCACTAAATCTGTATAACAATCTGAAGAGTATTAGCACCTTCATATTAGTACATTAGTATTAGCATGTTGAGTCTTCCAAGCCATGGACACATTGTGTTTCTTCATTTATTTAGATCTTCAATTTCTTTCATCATTATTTTGTAGTGTTCAAAATACAAGTCCTATACATAAACTAAATATTCATTTTTAAATGAGTAATTATAAATAATATTGTATTTTTAATTTCAGTGTCCACATGTTCATTGATAACATAGAGAAATACACTAGATTTTTGTATGTTGATTTTGCATCATGGGACCTTGCCTTCCACACTTCTTTGTTCTAGGAGTTTTTGTAGATTCCTTGAGATTTTCTACATAGAACATCATGTCATCTAGAAGTAGCAGAAGTTTTCTTTCCTTCCTGCCAATGTACGCTGTTTATTTCCTTCTCTTATCTGTTAAACTGGCTAGAACACCTAGCACTATATTGAATGAGAGTGATGAAAGTAGGTGTCATTGTTTTGTTCCCAATTTAGCAGAAAAGCATTCTGACTTTCACTATTAAGTATGTTAGTTGTAGTTTTTTGTAGATACTCTTTCTTAAATTGAGGAAGTTACCTTGTATTCCTATTTCTCTCAGAATTTTTACCTTGAAGGGGTGTTAAATTTTGTCAAATTTTTTATGCATCATATATGATCATGTAATTTTCCTTCTTAGTCTGTTAATATGGTGGACTGCATTACTTGACTGTCAAATACTGAACCAGCACTGCATCCCTAAAATAAACCCTGCTTGATCATGGTGTATAGTTATTTTTATATATGCTTGTTCTGTTGGCTAATATGTTGTTAAGGATTTTTGCATCCATATTCATGAGAGATTTTGCAGACTGCCAGCTTCTCCTTGTATCCTCACATGGCCGAAAGAGAGTGAGAGAGCTCTCTGGGGTCTCTGATAAGGGCACTAATTCCATTCATGAAGGTTCCACCCTTATGACCTAATCACCTCCCAAAGGCCTCACCTCCTCATAACCTTGGGGGTTAGATTTTCAACATATGATTTGGGGCGGAACGTGAACAATTAGTCCATTGCATTAACCTTGATCATTTGATTAAGTTTGTATCTGCCAAGTGTCTCTAGTATAAAGTTACCATTTGTAATTAATAAACATCTTCCTGGAGACATTTGAGACTACGATGGAGATATCTTCTTTCTCATTATACCTTCAAGTTGGCAAGGTGTGAGGTCTCCGAGGCAACTCTTCAAGCCATCCTGTTACACTACTGCATGAAGTCGGGTAGCCCAGTAATGGTGGTGTCAAGAGAATAAGCAGGGAAAATGGAAGAGGGCCATTCTCTATCAATGTCAGGATTTTATGGTTGCCCAGGTTGGGGAGAAAAGAGGAGAGGTGAGAGACTAAGAAGAAAAAGAGAGAAGAGAGGAAAGACTAACTCACAGAGAAAGAGAGACACTTAAAGGGCCCATGGAGATGGAGAGGGAGAAGGGAAGGGAGAATTCAGTTTTTAAATCTTATTGATCTGGTCAACAGGCACGTTTTACAAGGAAGATAAGTTCTCTTGACTTTGAGGTACCAGTGAGGTATACAAGTGGACATACTTTCAGGGAGTTGTGAATTGAAGGGTAGAAAAGAAAACAAGACAAGAAACTTGGGAGTCATCTGAATGGATCAGTTATCTGAAGGAGAGAGCTGAGCCAGGGACAGATTTGGGAGAACACCCATAGTATTTTGGAAAAAGGGATCATTGAGAGAAACTGAAGTAGAGGGGAGATGAGGAGGAATCAGATCATGAAGGATGATGGTATTGTGTATAAAGAATAGTTCCAGATGGCAGCTGTGTTCTGTTGTGTAAACTAAGGGCTGAAAGGTTAGTGACTTGGTGACTTTTGTGACTCTGGTTTCGGTTGGGTAGTAGGGACAAGATCTGGAGTTGGGTAGGGGAGATGGGAGTGCAGAGAATGGAGGAGGGGATGAAGAGAGCAATGTACAACAATTCTTGTGAGCAGTTCAACAAGGAATTGTGTTTGATAAAGTGGCAGAAGGAAAAATAACTGTAATGTCACCTATACTAACAGTGGCAGCCAGACAGCACTCTGTTGCTAAAGAAGACTCATAAGGCCCCAAACGACAATACTTACGAGTCCACAGGTTATTGCTGAGAAAGGATATAATATAGCAACAAACATGAAGGTCGGGACTGCTTTGGACCCAAAGGCTGCCTACCAGGAAGAGGCTCCCTCCAACTGGCCTCCCCTAAGGTGGAGGCCAGAGGTAACTTCTCTCTTGGAATAATAGGTGGTTGCAAGGAACGCCTCAAAATGAGGCAGCCCAAATGGAGTCTCAGCTGGGACTTCTTACACCCCGCCACTCACATAGGCACATTATTGCTACAAGACCAGCTTCAGCATCACAGCCCTCCCTCCACCTCACTGAAACTAGATAAAAACCATCCATCTCACTGTTATCCATAAACAATGCTGACAAGCTGGCCCAACCCACCCTGAAATTCACCTTGGACCCATGGATCAAAAAAATGTATCAATATTCATCACTGCATTAAGATACACCTCTTACATCAGCAAAACAGCTGAGGCTGATTCCTAGACAGCCGGAATTAATCCCCACACCACATCCCCTCTATTAATGTTATCTCATTAAACTCTTACAACCTTATCTGTTTAACAGGTACTAGTACTCCTACTTTTAGAAAGGAAAACGTGATGCATAAAAAGAATAAGTTGCCAAGGTAATACAGCAAGGAGGGAGTTGTCTCTATGGGACAGGAGGTCAAATAAAAGATGCATTTTCAAGAAGAGCCCCCACCCCACCCCCTATTATGTGTGAAACAGCTGAGGAAAAAAACTAGCAGAGAGGAGGGGCTTGCAGGTATTGGGAAGGGAGGGGCAAAGGGATAATTGCAGAAGGTGGGTCTCTTGGGAAACAAAAAAGGATGAGTTCCTGAGACTGCATGAGAAGAGAGAGGGGATGGAATGAGTGGAGGCCAGGCCCAGGGGGTGTGCAGTGGCTAGCTCAGTGGTTCTCCAACCGGAAGGCTCGTGAAAACACCGATAGGCAGCCCCCCTGGGGTTTCTGATTCAGCAGGTTCTGCGTGGAGCCTGAGAACGTTAATTTCTAACAAATCTCCAGGTGATGCTGATGCGGTGGTCCAGGCACCCACTTTGGGAACCTCTGCTCCGTGCAGCCGGGTCGGGTCATCTGGAAGCAGAGGAGCTGGGGTGGGAGGATGGGGTCCTGAAGGAGGGTCACCTCCCCTGGGACGGTCACAACGGGGAGCCTCACTGCTCTTGCCTGTCTCCCAGCAGAGGTCACAATACCAGGGAAACAACATAAATTAAAGGTATCAAAGGTTGATAAAGGTCAAGATGTTAGAATAAAAAGTGTTTCCGGGGGCTTCCCTGGTGGCGCAGTGGTTGAGGGCCCGCCTGCCGATGCAGGGGACACGGGTTCGTGCCCCGGTCCGGGAAGATCCCACATGCCGTGGAGCCTGCGCGTCTGGAGGCTGTGCTCCTCAACGGGAGAGGCCACAACAGTGAGAGGCCCGCATAACGCAAAAAAAAAAAAAAAAAAGTGTTTCCGCTGCTTAGCTTCCGTGTGAAAATTTCCCAGTTTAATAAAGAACAGGAAAGTAACCATTTTCATTCCTGATGTGAAAAAAATTTTCATCTTGAATAAGGGATGTAATTGTCACAGTATAATTTCAACCATTTTGAAATAGAAAATATCCCCGGTGGAGAAGGGAGAGGTTAGGAAAGAAGAACGCTTGGCTGTTATTGTTGGGAGAGCAAGCAAAGCCCTCTCTGGAGGAGCAGTAAACAGGCCTGTGGGCTTGGTTATCACAGAAGGACCTTCAGGCAGGCAAAACGCCTCTGGGGCTCCAGGAACATGGGTATGAGCTGACCATGGGCTTCCAACAGCAGGATAAAATATCATTAGCACCTCAGAGCATCTCAAGAAGAGGCACAATTGCAAAGCTTTGACTTGCATTCAGATTCTAGGTGACTTACTGCTGTGTGACCCTGGTCAGGTTACTTAACTCCTCTAGGCCCAGGAGAGGTGGTCATTAAAGTAGGCATGACCTGTGGCACAGAATTATGGTCAAATATAAGGATGGAGCAGATGGACTGTGGCCGGCATGTTGGAGATGCTCAAAAAAATCCCTTTTCTGCTTCAAGGTCAAACAGAACACTCTTCAATTTCAAGCAGCTCTATGTCTGATTTTCTCAAAACCAGGTCTGCAGTCACCACTGAGGCCCTAAAATCACAGACCCTGGGCCTCTGTGGCCACGTGGAGGCACAGGCTGGTCCAGCGGGCTCCTCCCGACAGGGTTGGCCTGGCATTTTTCCTTCACGGACCCTGTCCTGCTCCCAGATCCAGGCATGGGGGAAGCAATTAGGGGCTGAAGGGCTCACTTCTAGGCGACAAGAGGCAACAGCTAGGACCCAGAGACCAGCAGGTGTGATATTTGCCTCTGTCTGTGAGTTGGTCTCAGAGGGCCCCGTGTCAGGTTTTCCAGGGCAGAGCGGCACTGCATGCCCTGCAGCCTCATGCATACCCAATTCCACATAGCCCTAGATGTGTATGAGGAGGTAAATGTCTGGCAGGTCAATATTGCCTGGACTTTTGTACTTTTGTCTGATTCCAACCTGCTTGAGACCCTGGGGTCTACTTTGCCCACCACCCTTGAGGGGACAGAAGGACCCCCTCTTTTTCCCATGCTGCACGCATTCTGTTCCTTTGATAATAAAATGCTTGTAGGTTGCCACCTTCAAACAAACAAACAAAAAACAACAATGCCCCAGGGATGACAGAGCTGGAAGGGCAGGAATGGAGTGAGTGGCTGGGCACAGCTGGGTGCTTTGTTGTGTGGTCCTGAGCAAGCTGACTGGCCTGGGTTCCGGACCATCAGGTGGGGTGCTGTGACGCTGCAGGGAGCAGAGCTGGGGAACACGGGTGAGTACAGTCTCCCGGCAGCTGCATCAATATCACTGCTTTGACAGCCAGGTTGGTGGAGCAGAGTGGCTTCCACTGGAGTGGGACCCATGTAAAGGATGCTGACACATCTTGTTAGAAGTTGGGGGGTTTCTTCATTGCCATTCACTGAGCACCTTCTGTACCCTTCCTACAAGGATGAAACTCTGGCTCTGAGTTGGAAAAGCAAGGCTTCGGCTTTAGAAAAAAGTAGGGGAAATTTCAAGGTAATAAACAGTGGAAATGTGAAATTGGGACACACCCACTGGAAATGCTTTAGATTGTTAAAGGAAAGGAAAACTGTCAAGGGCAGATTGCTCAGGGCCAGTTTCGTGAACCTGGTGCAGCGTGAACAGTGTATAGGGGTGATTCTGCAGAGCCGAGAGAGTCATTTCAGATCCTACAGAGATGGGCGCCCATGGGTTGTCCTGATGCCTTCCAGCCCGGCAGAGCCCACCAGGAAAGCAGCTGGCATCCTAGATGGAACCCTAGGCCCAGAGCAAGCCCTCTGGCCTGCATGCAGTGTCCCCATGTGGTGACCCGGGTCACAGCCCTCCTGGGACGCCCACCTAGTGATAGTTGCTGACCCACATATGAGTAAACAGATAAACAGGGTAATTGTAGATTATCCACAGAAAATAGAGAGGGTGAGTAATTGAGGATAAAGGTCAGCGAGTATCCTTTATAAAGAGTGGTCCTGGGAGGGCTCTCTGAGGAGGGAGCATTAAAGCCAAAGGATGAGGAGAAGCTGCCTTGGGAAGTAGGCAAGGCAGAGGGAAGGGGACCTCTCTGAAATCCTGGTGTCCCCTTGAGCCACCAGTGGGCCCCAAGGTTGGTGTGAAGTCCACATGGTGAGTGTGCTTAGGCAATTTAAAGCAAGTAGGGGGAAAAAGCTGAAAGAAAAAGTATTATCCATCTCGGAGCTGAGAGTGGGGTTGGCAGGGGCGTCAGGAAGCATGCAGGGCATCGTCTTTGCAGGCGCAGTTCACGCTGCTGAGAATTCTCCTCCAGGGCGAAGTGGAAGGAGAGGTCTGTGCCCCCCCAGCCCCCTCCTCAGCTGCAGGTGTGAGAATGCCCTGAGGGAACTCATGAACACCCAGTCCAGGTGCACAGAGCAGTCACTCAATAAATACCACATCCCTGCCCCTTCTCTTGGGAATTCCTCAGGGTGTAGGTTCCAAGCCCAGCATCTCCTCTCTCTTCTCTGGGCCCCTGAGGCTCAGCACGGAGCAGGCTGCCCTGCAGGCCCTGCTCTCCCAGCCCCTCTCCTGTTTCAAGGCACAGGGTGTTCAGGGAAAATATCCAACCTGCTTTATTTCTACCCCACCTCCCACGGCTCCTCGCAAAGTAGGTGGTCAGTGAAAGTTTGCTGGTTGAATGATCAGCAAAGATTTCTTGCAGGATAAGGGACTTGAAGGGACACTGGCTTGTGAAGGGCAGAGGGGCGTTAGGATACATAGAGGGAAACCCGATGGAAAAATACAGCAGAACCTAGGTGGGAGTGGGAGGCACCAGGATCTGGTTGGTCTGAGGGAAGAGGCCACCCCCAGGGAGGCCAGAGAGCCCCTGTGCGTGGTGACCTGCCTGGGGCCACCTGGAGTCTATCGGGCAGCCTCTGGGCAGCTGGCAGCCTGGCTACCCTGCTGGGTGACCGCAGCTTCTTTTTACCTGCTGTTTGCCAGCAGTCAGGCCTGGGAGCGTGCCTGGTCTTCTTTCATCTTTAGCCCCTCTCTGTGCATATATATATATATTTTTTTTAACATCTTTATTGGAGTATAATTGCTTCACAATGGTGTGTTAGTTTCTGCTTCATAACAAAGTAAATCAGTTATACATATACATATGTTCCCATATCTCTTCCCTCTTACGTCTCCCTCCCTCCCACCCTCCCTATCCCACCCCTCTAGGTGGTCACAAAGCACTGAGCTGATCTCCCTGAGCTGATCTCCCTGTGCTATGTGGCTGCTTCCCAGTAGCTATCTATTTTACATTTGGTAGTGTATATATGTCCATGCCACTCTCTCACTTTGTCCCAACTTACCCTTTCCCCTCCCCATATCTTCAAGTGCATTCTCTAGTAGGTCTGTGTCTTTATTCCCGTATTACCCCTAGGTTCTTCATGACCTTTTTTTTTTTCTTATATTTCATATATATGTGTTAGCATACCGTATTTGTTTTTCTCTTTCTGACTTACTTGACTCTGTATGGCAGACTCTAGGTCCATCCACCTCACTACAAATAACTCAATATCGTTTCTTTTTATGGCTGAGTAATATTCCATTGTATATATGTGCCACATCTTCTTTATCCATTCATCTGCTGATGGACACTTAGGTTGCTTCCATCTCCTGGTTATTGTAAATAGAGCTGCAGTGAACATTTTGGTGCATGACTCTTTTTGAATTATGGTTTTCTCAGGGTATATGCCCAGTAGTGGGATTGCTGAGAATGGGAGAAAATATTTGCAAACGAAGCAACTGACAAAGGATTAATCTCCAAAATTTACAAGCAGCTTGTGCATATATTTTTACTATAGAATAATGTCACCTTACAGCTGTGAGCCCCCTTCCGTCCCCAGAGTATTTTCAGAGGGTCCTCCCCATCCGTCTCTACCAGGACCCTTGGAACAGCCCAAGCCCGTGGTAATAGATGAAGTGGAGTTGAAGTGGCTTCCCAGCGCCTCACCATCACGGTGTCCAAGCCAGCCACATCCTGCCTTTCAAGACAGCGATACGGGTCTAAAATGGCTATTTGATTTTAGAAACTTGTCTTCCAGGACTAAAGTGCATGCAAAGCATCAACACCCTTCCTTTTGGCTGATAGCCTTTCTCTCCCCTCACTATGTTCTTGATCTAAAGTTGCTAAAGTTGCTTTTTTTTTTTTTTTCGCGGTACGCGGGCCTCTCACTGTTGTGGCCCCTCCCGTTGCGGAGCACAGGCTCCGGATGCGCAGGCTCAGCGGCCATGGCTCACGGGCCTAGCCACTCCGCGGCATGTGGGATCTTCCCGGACCAGGGCACGAACCCGTGTCCCCTGCGTCAGCAGGCAGACTCTCAACCACTGCGCCACGAGGGAAGCCCTAAATTTGCTTTTAAATCACTGCAATGTTCTTGCGTTTCTCTCTAGAGGAACTTGCATATTGAAAAGCACTTCAGCCTCCCAAATCTTTACATAATTTATTACAGACATATTCTGTGCTTACAATATCTTACAGTACAAAAAGAGAATCTCCCTTTTGTTTCCAGAAGTTGTTACAGACTTTTCCTGAATTTAAATTTCTTGAAACTTTAGCCAGGACATGCTGCAAGTTTTGATTCCCTTAGAGAACTGGAAATCAAACTGGGTTCCAGGAGGACTGAGGCCTCCACTTTTTTTCTGTGCCTTCCTGAGTGGCAGAAGAACTGAGTGGTCAGTGTGTGAATTAAAGCCCGTTTCATAGAAATACACTTTTCTTTTAAAGCTCTGAGGAAGGCTAAGAAAGAAAGCCTGTCCCAACACATGTGGGTGAAGGTTATGTGTGGAGGAGGGCCCTGCGTTTTTACAGCAAGTGAGCCAGGCATCCGAGGAGCTCTGGGAGCCCAGGAGATGCTGAGAGGAACAGAGAAGCTTCATGAAGAACAGACATTCAAGCTGGGACGGGAGACCTCCCTCTCGGGGTTCTTGTGGGATTAAAAGAAATCCTATGATGCATTCAGCCTGGTACCTTGTGTGTAGTACGTGCTCAGTAAATAGGAGCTGCAGTGAAAAATCATAATCATCACCTCTGCTAGAGTTTCTATGCCATCCACTAGCATGAAGTGGATGATGAACCTGGGGGAGAAATTATTTAAAATTTAAAATTTATTTTATTGAAGTATAGTTGATTTACAATGCTGTGTTAATTTCTACTGTATAGTAGAGTGATTCATTTATATATATATTTTTTCTTTCAATCAATTACGGTTTATCACAGGATATTGAGTATAGTTCCCTGTGCTATACAGTAGGACCTTATTGTTTATCCATTCTATATATAATACTCAGTAGTACTCAGTAGTTTGCCTACCTGATTCTGAAATACTATTGTGGGAGACTTTTTATCCCACCTGGCACTTCAGACAAAGGCACCTCTCTCTGTGGAGGCTTGAGAGCAGAATTGATCAGCCCCATGTGGTCCCGCTTCTGGGGGTCCCTTTCCACCCACCTCCATGCCTGGCACAGGCTTCTGTAGGCTCCAGGACCCAGCGCCAAGGATGCCAGGGCTGTGCCCAGGCTGTCCGCTAGCGGGTCTGCCTCTGCAACTCAGTTTAGTGCCTGGTTACTTCCCCTTTCGTCTTGGGCCCAAATGTATTGAGAAACAAATTGGCTGTTTGTCCAGACCACTGGGTGTTTTACACTGACAGGTTCACGGTCCGAAGCAAGTCAGTAAAATTAAAATTTGGTACAACTAGCCCTCTTCTCTTTCACCTGGCCTTGACATACCTTCTCTAGGAATCTTAGAAGTGGCTTTTTAAGATTGCTGCAAAATTTGTTGAGATTCTACTGGTTTTAAAGATTAATTACAGACTAATTGATATTGCAGTACTGTCTGTCTACTTGTCCAGGAAATATTCTCCCTTTATTGGGTGTTCATTCATGTTTTTCAGTGGAGTTTTATAGGTTTTTCAGATGATTCCTATACCTTTGTTATTAGTCTTTTTCATAAGGACCTTTTAGGATTTTTTGCTCTGCATATGACTGTTTTCTTTCTCTCTCTTTTTTTTTTATTATAAACAATAGCATATGGACAAAGAAAGTGCATTGAAAACTATGTGAATGGTTTAAAGAACAAAATACACAGCCATGCACCCACAGGAGGAACACGATTGTACCCCAGAATTCATGGATGTCCCCCGTCCCCAACCCACAGAGGTCACCCCTGTCCTAAATCACCTATGTTTACACAGATCTCCCTCAACTTATGATGCAGTTACATCCCAATAAACCCATCGTAAATGGAAAATATCTTGAGTCAAAAATGCATGTAAGGACTTCCCTGGTGGCGCAGTGGTTAAGAATCCGCCTGCCAATACAGGTGACACAGGTTCAAGCCCTGGTCCGGGAAGATCCCACATGCTACAGAGCAACTAAGCCCATGTGCCACAACTACTGAGCCTGCGCTCTAGAGCCCATGAGCCACAGCTACTGAGCCCGTGTGCCACAACTGCTGAAGCTTGCGTGCCTAGAGCCCACGCTCCGCAGCAAGAGGAGGCACCGCAATGAGAAGCCCATGCACTGCAATGAAGAGTAGCCCGCCCACTCGCTACAACTAGAGAAAGCCTGTGCACAGCAACAAAGACCCAAAGCAGCCAAAAATAAGTAAACAAACAAATAAATAATGCATATAATACATCTAACCTACCAAAAATCATAGTTTAACCTAGCTTCCTTGAAACATACTCAAAACACTTATGTTAGCCTATAGTTGGGCGAAATCCTCTAACACAAAGCCTATTTTATAATAAAGGGTTGAATATCTCATGTAATCTATTGAATACTGTACTTAAATCAAAAAACAGAATGGCTGTCTGGGCCCAAGATGGTTGTAAGTATATCGGTTGTTTACCCTTGTGATGGGGTGGTTCACTGCCACTGCCCAGCATCTCGAGAGAGGATCGTACTGCTTATCGCTAGCCTGAGAAAAGATCAAAATTCAAGAGCTACCATATGATCCTGCAATCCCACTCCTGGGTATATATCCAGAGAAAAACATGGTTCAAAAGGATACATGCACCCCAATGTTCATTGCAGTGCTGTTTACAATAGCCAAGACAAGGAAGCAATCTAAATGTCCATCAACAGAGGAATGGGTAAAGAAGATGTGATACATATATACAATGGAATATTACTCAGCCATAAAAAAGAATGAAATAATGCCATTTGCAGCAACATGGATGGACCTGGAGATTATCATACTAAGTGAAATAAGTCAGACAGAGAAAGACAAAAATCATATGATATAGTTTATATGGGGAATCTAAAAAAAAAAAGATACAAACTTATTTACAAAACAGAAACAGACTCACAGACTTACAGAATGAACTTACAGTTACCCAGGGGAAAGGATAGGGGGAGGGACAGATTGGGAGTTTGGGATTGACATGTACACACTGCTATATTTAAAATGGATAACTAACAAGGACTTACTGTATACCACAGGGAACTCTTCTCAATACTCTGTAATAACATAAATGGAAAAAGAATTTGAAAAAGAATAGATACATGTATATGTATAACTGAATCACTCTGTTGTACACCTGAAACAAACACAACATTTTTAATCAACTATACTTCAGTATAAAATAATTTTTTTTTAATTTTGAAGTACAGTTTCTACTGAATGCATATAAATGTCACACCATCTTAAAGTCGAAAAACTGTAAGTGGAACCATCATAAGTCCGGGACCGTCTAGATTGCCTAGCTAAACAGTGCCTGGATCTGCCTGCTATTTGCACTTTATATAAGTGGATTGTGTGCATTCTTCTGTAACTTGCTTCTTTCCCTTAATATAGTTTATCTATCCAGCCATGTTGATGCTTGTAGCCACCATGTACTCATTTTCCCTGAAATTCGGATTCCATTCTGCAGTTGATGAGCATTTGGTGGTTTCTGTGCTCATAGGAGCTTGTGTCTGCCCTCTGGTGCATGCGTGTGAGGACCAAAGGATGTGGGAGAGTTCCTGGGATGCAAGTGCATTACATCTAGGTCAGGACATGCAGTTTGCACCACAAACAATTGCACCACGTTTGCCTTTGACCAGCATCAAAAGAAAGTTACATTTTCTCCATATTATTGTCCATACATGGCATTGTTCATTTAAAATTTTTTCCCAGTCTGGTAGGTATAAACTATTATCTCTATGCAGTCTTATTTTTCATTTATTTTCATAAAAATTAGATTGTCAGAATTTTTTCCGTGTCTATCACTTTTTTGTTCTTGCATTTCTGCAAAATTTCTACTTATTTCGATGGCCCATTTTTCCATTGGGTTGTTTGTCTTTTCTTATTAAATCTTAGGAATGCTTTAAATCATCTGAGTACCATTCCTTAATCAATGATATGTTTGGTAAATATCTCCTCACAGTATGTGGTCTGTCTACTCACTTTCTTAACAGTTTTAATACTTTTCACGTGAAGCAGTTTATAATTTATTTTAGCCATACTTATCATTCATTTCCTTTATTGTGTGCTCTTGTTTGGTCTTATTTTAAAAATTCTTCCTCTAAGTCATAAGAAATTTCCTATATTCTCTTCTAGAATTTATGTAGTTTAGCCTTAACTTAGAAATTTATTTTTGGTATGGTGGGGGTCCAATTTCATTATTTCAGTTTGCATAATCACTTGTCTTAGCATTGTATAGTGCAAAGTCTGTTCTTTTCCAACTGATCTGTAAAATCATCTGTCATGTATCAAATGTCCATATATATGTGATCCTTTTTCAGGTTTTCTATTCTGGGCCGCTTCTCTATGTGTCTATCCCTGTACCAATGACACACTGTCTTAACTTCTGTCATTTTGTGATGAGTCTGGTTACCCTGTAGGGCCTTTCTCCACCTCACTCTTTTTCTTCGATGTGCATTGGACTTTGAGCTTCTAAATACACTTTGGAATTAATTTGCAAGTCGTACACATGTGCACACCCCCCCATACCCTCCTACACACATGCCCTTTAAGATATTGAATGTAATTATATTGAACCTATAGAAGTATAATGTTTCCTAATCTATATCTCCACTTATTCAGACCTACTTTATCTCCATGAGGTTTCTGTACACTTTTTGTTGCATTCAGTCCTGCATACTTTATATTGATGCTATTATAAACTCTGCTGTGGCCTCTCCCGTTGCGGAGCACAGGCTCCGGACGCGCAGGCCCAGCGGCCATGACCCACGGGCCCAGCCGCTCCGCGGCATGTGGGATCCTCCCAGACCGGGGCGCGAACCCGGTTCCCCTGCATCGGCAGGCGGACGTGCAACCACTGCGCCACCAGGGAAGCCCATAAATGGCATTTTTTGCTTGATTTTGAAATCTTTCTGGTTCATACAGAATTGATTTTGTGTATTAATTTTATATCTGAAAACTTTTATTAACTAATAATTTATCAGCAAGATTATTTTCTATGTATAAAGTCATATTATCCACAAATAATGACAGGTTTCTCCTTTCTTTTAAATGTCTCATACCTTTTATTTTAATTAATTAACTTACTTATGTGTCCTTACTGCACTAAGACTTCCAGGAGATTGGTGACCTTCAGTGGCGATAGTGTAACCTTATCTTATCCCTGATCTTAAAGGAAAGGCAGTTAGCATTATTCAACATTTCACCATTAAGTGTAATATTTGTAGTCATTTTTTGAAAGATATCCTATATCAGGTTAAAGAGCTTCTTTTCTATTCCTACTTTGCTAAGAGATATTTTCTTTTATCATGAGTGAATGTTGAATTATATCAGTGTATATCTTTTGAAATGGTCATCTGATTTTTCTCTTTAATTTATAATGTGGTAAATTTATAAGGTCAGACTAGCCTTACACATTGGTTTTATTTTGTTGACTATTAATATTACTTTAAGATTTTCATTTTTAATCTTAGAATAATATAACTCACTTTGTCCTTTTATTTTTAACCTTTAGTTTTTAATAACAATCAGTTGATTAATAATCTAAATAAATACTAAATACCATTTCTTTTAACTCACCATTGCTTATTGTATCTCACCTTTTCCTGTTGGATTTATTTTTCTTTTTATTTGAGTATTTTCTCTGTAAATGTTTTCAGGAGTCTGTGGACAATGAATTTTCTGAGCCTCTGTGTGTCTGCATACATACATCACCTTTTGTCCATATAGTCCTAGGTTCCAAATTTTACTCCCCTCACCCCCTGTCTTAAAATATATTTCTCTTTGAATGCTGTGTGGCCAATGGAACAGTCTTTAATTTGATTCTCATTCTTTTGTGTGTTTGTTTATTTTAAAAATATTTTATTGTGGGAAAATATACATAAGATAAAATGTACCATTTTAACCACTTTTAAGTGTCCATTCAGTAGTATTAAGTACATTCACATTGTTGTGCAACCATCACCACCATCCCTTCCTAGAACTTTTTCGTCTTCCCCCATTGAAACTCTTTATCCATTAAATCCTAACTCACAATTCCTCATCTCCCAGCCCCTGACAACTTCCATTCTACTTTCTGCCCCTAAGAATTTAACTACTCTGGCTACTTCACGTAAGTGGAATCATACAATGTTTGTCCTTTTATTACTAGCTTATTTCACTTATAATGTCCTCAAGGTTCATACATGTTGTAACAAGTGTAAGAATTTCCTTCCTTTTTTAAAAAATTTTTATCGGAGTATAGTTGATTTTCAATGTTGTGTTAGTTTCAGGTGTACAGCAAAGTGAATCAGTTATCTATATACATGTATCCACGCTTTTTTAGATTCTTTTCCCATATAGACCATTACAGAGTATTGAGTAGAGTTCCCGGTGCTATACAGTAGATCCTTATTAGTTATCTATTTTATATATAGTACTGTGCATATGTCAATCCCAATCTTCCAATTCATCCCTCCCCCTCCTTACCTCCTGGTAACCATAAGTTTGTTTTCTACATTTTGGAAGATCTAAATAGACATTTCTCCAAAGAAGACATATAGATGGGTAAAAAGCACATGAAAAGATGCTCAATATCAGTAATTATTAGAGAAATGCAAATCAAAACTACAATGAGGTATCACCTCACACTGGTCAGAATGGCCATCATCAAAAAATCTACAAACAATAAATGCTGGAAAGGGTGTGGAGAAAAGGGAACCCTCCTACACTGTTGGTGTGAATGTAAACTGGTACAGCCGCCATGGAGAACAATATGGAGGTTCCTTAAGAAACTAAAAATAGAACTACCATGTGATCCAGCAGTCCCAATCCTGGGTATAGATTCAGAGAAAACATAATTTGAAAAGATACATGCACCCCAACGTTCATTGCAGCACTATTTACTGTAGCCAGGACATGGAAGCAACCTAAAGGTCCATCAACAGAGGAATGGATAAAGAAGATGTGGTTCATATATACAATGGAATATTACTCAGCCATAAAAAAAGAATGAGGGGACTTCCCTGGTGGTGCAGTGGATAAGCCTCCATGCTCCTAATGCAGGGGGCCCAGCTTCAATCCCTGGTCAGGGAACTAGATCCCACATGCATGCCATAACTAAGAGTTCACATGCACAAATAAAGAGCCCACGAGCCTCAACTAAGGAGCCCTGGAGCCACAACTAAGGAGCCCGCCTGCCACAACTAACAGCCAGTGCATCCAAATAGATAATAAGTAAATAAACATTTTTAAAATGTAATAATGCCATTTGCAGCAAAATGGATGGACCTAGAGATTGTCAACTGAGTGAAGTAAGTCAGACAGAGAAAGACAAATATCATATGATATCGCTTACATGAATTTCCTTCCTTGTATGGATAGACCTTATTTTGTTTATGTGTTCACTCATTGATGGGTACTTGAGTTACTTCCACCTTTTTGCTATTGTGAATAATTCTTTTTTTTTTTAAACGGAGGTATGCCACATCACACTTTTGGGGTCTCAGACAGCATCTTCAATTCTTTTTTTATTTTTATTTATTTTATTTATTTATTTTTGGCTGTGTTGGGTCTTCGTTGCTGCGCAGGCTTTCTCTAGCTTCAGTGAGCGGGGGCTACTCTTCGTTGCGGTGCACGGGCTTCTCATTGTGGTGGCTTCTCTTGTTGCGGAGAACAGGCTCTAGGTGCACAGGCTTCAGTATTCGTGGAGCACAGGCTTAGTTACTCCATGGCATGTGGGATCTTCCTGGACCAGGGCTCGAACCCATGTCTCCTGCATTGGCAGGCGGATTCTTAACCACTGTGCCACCAGGGAAGTCCCTATTGTGAATAATTCTGCTGTCAACAAGGCTGTACAAATATTTGTTCAAGTCTCTGCTTGAACAGATAAACCCAGAAGTAGAATTGCTATATCATATGGTAATTCTTTGTTTAAGTTTTTGAGGGACCACTATATTGTTTTCTATAGAGGCTGTACCATTTTACATTCCCACCAGCAATGGAAAAGGGTTCCAATTTCCCTACATCCCTACCAACACTTGTGATTTTCTGTTTTCTTTTTAATAATCATCCTAATGGCTATGAAGTGGTATCTCATTGTGGTTTCAGTTTGCATTTCTCTAGTGATTACTGATGTTGAGCATCTTTTCATGTGCTTATTGGCCATTTGTATATCTTCTTTAG
This sequence comes from Physeter macrocephalus, assembly GCF_002837175.3. Classification (NCBI taxonomy): domain Eukaryota; kingdom Metazoa; phylum Chordata; class Mammalia; order Artiodactyla; family Physeteridae; genus Physeter; species Physeter macrocephalus. The sequence goes on along the minus strand of NC_041224.1, from coordinate 69,819,770 downwards.
AGAAATGGCTATTAAAGTTCTTTACCCATTTTTTTTTTTTTGGAGTATAACTGTTTTACAATAGTGTGTTAGTTTCTCCTTTACAACAAAGTGAATCAGTTATACATATACATATGTTCCCATATTTCTTCCCTCTTGCGTCTCCCTCCCTCCCACCCTCCCTATCCCACCCCTCT
>NC_041224.1:69816354-69816494 GCF_002837175.3 Physeter macrocephalus | reverse complement strand
CCTGCCACTCCCTTCTGGCTTGGAGAGTTTCTGCTGAAAGATCAGATGTGAACCTTATGGGGATTCCTTTGTGTGTTATTTGTTCTTTTTCCCTTGCTGCTTTTAATATGTTTTCTTTGTATTTAATTTTTGACAGTTTG
>NC_041224.1:69756807-69814826 GCF_002837175.3 Physeter macrocephalus | reverse complement strand
CTCCCCCTCTCCTCTTTGTTCGCACAGCTCCTGGGGTTCAGCTTTGGACTTGGCCCCGCCTCTGCGTGTAGGTCGTCTGAGGGCGTCTGCCCTTCGCTCAGACAGGACGGGGTTAAAGGAGCAGCTGATTCGGGGGCTCTGGCACAGGCCGGGGGGAGGGAGGGGCACGGATGTGGGGCGAGCCTGCGGCGGCAGAGGCCAGCGTCACGCTGCACCGGCCCAAGGTGCGCCGCGCGTTCTCCCGGGGAAACTGTCCCTGGATCCCGGGACCCGGGCAGTGGCGGGCTGCACGAGCTCCCGGGAGGGGCGGTGTGGAGAGTGACCTGTGCTCGCACACAGGCCTCTTGGTGGCGGCAGCAGCAACCCTAGCGTCCCACGCCCGTCTCTGCTGTCCGTGCCGACAGCCGCGGCTCGCGCCCGTTTCTGGAGCTCCTTTACCCGCTGCGCTTAAACCCCTCTCCTCGCGCCCCAGGAAGCAAAGAGGGAAGAAAAGGTCTCTTGCCTCTTCGGCAGCTCCAGACTTTTCCCGGACTCCCTCCGGCCAGCCGTGGCGCACTAGCCCCTTCAGGCTCTGTTCACGCCCCCAACCCCAGTCCTCTCCCGGCTTCCGACTGAAGCCCGAGCCTCAGCTCCCAGCCCCCGCCCGCCCCGGCGGGTGAGCAGACAAGCCTCTCGGGCTGGTGAGTGCCGGTCGGCACCGATCCTCTGTGCGGGAATCTCTCCGCTTTGCCCTCCGCACCCCGCTGCTGCGCTCTCCTCCGAGGCTCCGGAGCTTCCCCCTCCGCCACCCGCAGTCTCCGCCCACGAAGGGGCTTCTCGTGTGTGGGAACCTTTCCTCCTTCACGGCTCCCTCCCACTGGTGCAGGTCCCGTCCCTATTCTTTGTCTCTGTTTGTTCTTTTTTCTTTTGCCCTACCCAGGTACGTGGGGAGTTTCTTGCCTTTTGTGAGGTCTCAGGTCTTCTGCCAGCGTTCAGTTGGTGTTCTATAGGAGAAGTTCCACGTGTAGCTGTATTTCTGATGTATCTGTGAGGAGGAAGGTGATCTCCGCGTCTTACTCTTCCACCATCTTGATCCTATCTCTACCCATTTTTAAACTGGGTTGTTTGGGTTTTCTGTTGAGTTGTAGGAGTTCTTTATATATTCTGGATATTAATCACTTATCAGATATATGATTTGCAAATATTTTCTCCCATCTCATGGGTTGCCTTTTCACTCTGTTTTTGGTATCATTTGATATGAAGGTTTTAATTTTGATGAGGTCCAGTTTTTTTGTTGCTTGTGCTTTTAGTGACATACCCAAGATATCATTGCCAAATCCAACGTCATGAAGATTTTCCTCTATGTTTTCTTCCAAAAGTTTTATACTTTTAGCCCTTACATACAGGTTTTTTGATCCATTTGAGGTAATTTTTATATATGGTGTAAGGTAAGGGCCCAACTTCATTCTTTCATATGTGGATATCCAAGTTTTCCCAACACTGTTAATTGAAAAGACTGTCCTTTCCTCATTGAATGGTCTTGACACCCTTGTCAAAAATTACTTGACCATATATGCAAGGGTTTATTTCTGGACTCTCTATTTTATCCCATTGATCTGTCTATATAGCTGTCTTTATGCCCAGACCACGCTGTTTTGATGATTATATCTTCATAGTAAGTTTCAAAATCAGGAAATACGAGACCTTCAACCTTGTTCTTCTTTATCAAGATTGTTTTGGCTACTGATTCTCATTCTTTTGCATTTAGTGTCTTCCCAAGTCTGTTTAAGAATTCAGCTAGGTTTATGAAGATGTGTGATTTATCCGTGTGGATGGGAAAAGTCAAAGGAGAAACCAGCTGGGGGTCTGGAGGCTCAGGACCTGCAGGGACAGGATAGGCCATCCCCAGGCTCTGGGCACACCCCCTGACAGGGGCAATCCCTAGATGCAGGTGAGATCCTCAAACTTCACCCAGAACCTAGGTGTTAACATGGAGGAAAGCAGGGTCCCTGTACCACATGTGCTACAGGTACACCCAACTCTGTAGGGTGCACAGAGTTGACCCAGCTCCTTCCCCTCACCTGTGCAGTCATGGCCCTCCTAGCCCACAAGCATCCTGGGGGTCTGATGCCTGCAAGAAAACCCCACATTGCAGATAAGCAAGTGGATCTCAGGTGTCAAGATGCTGTTCATAACACTTGCCCCCATCACCACTGGGGATCACCTTGCACTCACCTGGACTGAGGTATGGTCCACAGGGACCCTTGTGACTCAGGATGCTATTGATGACACTTTGACCCCACACTGGAGCCTGGTGCACCCCACCAGGAACGAGGAGTGGTTATCAGCCTGACCTCTCAAATTCCCTGAGGATCACACCACGATCCTGGCAAGGATGATGAACAGCTTCCTAACTTTGTTATTCCCCATGGACTGTGCCACCTGAGGTTCTCCTGGGATGTCAGAAGTCGGGGTTCTGTCTGTGAGCCCCTCTGTGCACCTGCCCTGGAACATCAGCACAGCCCATGAACTTCTCATGGCTCTGACCCCACAGTCATTTCTGTGAGTCGACACCTGCCTGGGAGACTTTTCCATTTATCCTGACCTACCTCCCAATGCCTGTATTTATTTAAAAATTAAAGGGTGGGATGGTGTGTGAAGGAGGGAGACTCACTATCAAGACCATTTCAAGTTCAAATTCTATCTTGATTGTGGTGGTGGTTACACATTTGTATACATTTTGTCAAAATCTATATACTTAAAATACATGTATTTTATTGTATGTAAATTATTTCTCAATAAAGTTAATTAAAAATTTTTAAAAGACCATTTCAAGTTCATACCAAATATTTTAAATCATTTTAAAATTTGAAATATACAAATTTTAAAATATTTTTAAAATTCTTAAATTTTAAATTCTCACTTTTAATGGAATGTGAATATTCTCTTTTATTCTTGTCTTTTCCAGAGTTCTCAGGGGCTGTGATCTCACGCCATTCACTGGGGCAATAATGGGCCATTTCCAGCAGGGACGATGCTGCGTTGCCCCGGGTGCCTAACTGCCACCCACCTCCAGAGAATCTCAGTGTCTGAAAAGTAAGTCCCGTGTTCATGGGGTCCCTTGGGACCGTCCTGGGGGGGCAAGTGCAGTCAACATCTCCAACAACAGAGCTTGTAGTGGTCCTGGGAACAAATGACCTGAAAGTCAGGTTTAAATCCAGGGAGGAATGGTGTGTTAATTTATCCGCCAAAGTCCATCGAGAAGAAATTGTGAAATGAATTTCATGTTGCATTGAGATTTGTGTTTAGAATAGTAAACATTACCCTTAAAAAGAACGTGGCTGTAGTGAATGACCAACAGGTGATTTGATTTACACTAGTGCAAAATTTATTAAGCAACTTTGTTGCCATCTGTAGCTATCATGATTGATTTTTTAAATATTACGAGTAATTTAAACAAAAGACAAAAGTCTCATCTTAACATACTAATTGCTTTTATTTTTAATGTTCTTTGTTCTTGTCCAAAAACAGAATTTTTATCTAGCTGATATCAGAGCATAGCAATTCTTTTGCCTTATGACTCTTCAAACAAATATCTTCACTTACTTTTTTGCCTACTTTTCTTTTGATAAACTTCAGATTTATAGGAAAATGGAAAAATAGTACAGTGAATACATATAATCTTCACTCAGAGTTACCAGATGTTTACTCAAATACACACGTGAACAGATACATACACACATGGAGAGATTGTAAATATGGATTTGTGTGTTATGGATGTGTGTTCAGTTTTTGTCTCTGAACCATGGGAAAGTAAGTTGCAGACATCATGACATACTTTGCATATATCTCCTAAGTTCATAGACTGTCTTCTTCAAAAGTATACTATGATACCATTATCACTGTGGAAGTCAACACTGTTAAAGTAATATTATCTAATATATAGTCCCAATTCAAATACCCCTGGTTGCCCAAAGTACTCTTTATAGCTGTTTTCCCTTATCTAGAATTCAATTACATGACATGCACTGAATCTGGTTATGTCTCTTTAAACCTGAACCAAAACTTTTTGTGATGTTGACTTTTTTTTTAAGAATCTAAGCCGTTTGTTTTATAGAGTATCTCACAGTTGTCTGACTGTTTCCCTCATGCTTAGCTCCAGGTAGACACCTCGTGTATTTGCCTCACATCAGTGGTCCCACCACATCATCGTGACCTGGTATTGGTAGTGACCGGTTCACCTGGCTAAGGTGATTTCTGCCAGAGCTCTCCTTTATGACGTTACCGTATTTATTCTTTTCTAATTAATAAGTAGTCTGTGGGGTGAGCTTTGAGACCATGGGAATATTCTCTTTCCCAGATAATTTTCACCCAATGGCTTTAGTATCCATTGCTGGTTGTATTATGATTTTTCAGGCCACGGGAATATTCCCTTTCCTAGATAATTTTCACCCAATGGCTTTAGCATCCATTGCTGGTTGTATTATGATTTTTTAGGCCATAGGAATATTCCCTTTCCCAGATAATTTTCACCCAATTGCTCAATCAGTGCATCAGACTTTCTTTCCTGTCACATAATCCTTCATTTTTCGCTTTTTCTACGACTGTGAGATATCACACAAGGGAGTATCTGGGTGGTCAAGAGAAGGACTCTGAAATCAGACCATCTAAGGTGTGCCCCTTGTCTCTGTCATACACTGACCGGATGACCTTGGGCAAAGGCTTCACCTCATAAACCCTCAGTGCCCTTGTCGTTAACTCTGGATACAAGAGTAAGTCCTGAGAGAGGTGTCCGGCAGGTCTGGAGCCATGGTTGGTGCTCACCGGGTATTATTACAGAGGCAGGGAGGATGGCTAAGTGCCCATTGGGTACTGCACCACCCCTGAGATGGTTTGTAAGCCATGGAAGCTGATTAAGACCTTTGGCCAAAAGGCTGATGAACCTGAACAACAGAGCAGAGGATCCCCCTGGTCTGAGTGCTCATAAACGTGAGTCCCTGCGGTTAGAAGGTTGCGTAGAGAAGCAAACTCACCATGGCAGGAAGCATCCATCAGCGAACAATGTCCCAGTGAGGTGCCTCCACCCACTGTTCTGGTTACTTCTCACACTCTCCGTCACAATCCCCTCCTCCCTGCCCCATGCCTGGACCTCCCTGGCCTGCTGTCTGTTTGCGTTTCAGTCACAGGTTACTAATTGGACTTCTTGTCTGAAGGTTATTAGATTTCTTTCTGTTTAGATTAAGTCCCCAGGGTTTTACTGAGCTCTCTGGCCATGGAATCTTCCTTGAGAATGTTTTAGAAATTTTACCAAGGAAATAGCTTATGAATATACATGTGATTTACAAGCTACACATGGACATGGATTAGACTGGGTCTTAAGGAGGGAAAAAAAGATTGCCGCTGGAGAACACTTCTAGCTAGAGTATCTTCAAAATGCTTCCTCTGTACATTTTACTTGTCTCATTTTCTTCCCCGCAGTGCTTTTTTTACTTTTTTATTGATTGAAGTATAGTTGATTTACACTGTTTTGTTAATTACTGCTGTACAGCAAAGTGATTCAGTTATACATATATATACCTTCTTTTTTTATATTCTTTTCCATTATGGTTTGTCACAGGCTATTGAATATAGTTCCCTGTGCTATACAGTAGGACCTTGTTGTTTATCAGTTCTCTATATAAAAGCTTACATCTGCTAACCCCACCCTCCCCCTTGGCACCCTTCCCCACAATTCTTAAAAGCAGATGAGGGATGCTCTGATAAAGGATGCCTGTGGCTGCATCCAGCGTGCTTCCTGCTTGTCAGGCTGAGCTTGTGGGATGTCTCTGTGGTGTCACCTCTTCTGCCTTCTGGGGTGATGCCAGCCTGGCTGGCCCGTGGTTAGCCAGGGCAAAGGCTAGGTCCTGCAGACCCGGGGGTGACACCTCTGTGTGGGGCATGGACCCCAGCCCAAAGGTCCCCTGAAGTCTCCCACCTCCTCCTTCCATTTTCCTCCTTCTTAGCCGTTCACGACCCGGGGACCCTCTGCCTGTCTCTGTGTCCCCTTGGGATGAGCTCCTTGGGGAAGGGACTAGGGTGCAGGTGTGACATAACACTTGATGGGATGGGTGAAGCACAGTCGAAAATCAAATCTCTGCTTCTGCAGAAACACAGAAGAAATCACCTGGGTTTCTTTGTTTTTTTGAAATATAGTTGATTTACAACGTTGTGTCAGATTCAGGTTACAGCACAGTGATTCACTTATACATATATATATAAATATATATATTCTTTTTTTACATTCTCCTCCATTATAAGTTATTACAAGACATTGAATACAGTTCCCTGTGCTATACAGGAGGTCCTTGTTGGTTACTTGAGTTTCATTTGAACACATGTGTAGAAATATCAGGGCTGCCTTTTTTCCGTTTCCCAAAGTGCACCCTGGGGAATTTCTGCCCACTTGGAAACCTGAGTTACCTGGTTTTGTGTAAGAGGCACACTCCCAACCAGTGTGCTTGAGGGTGGCACGGAGGCAGCTTGAAGCCAAGGAGAAGCCCCTCTTGGAGAAACCTCCTCCCAGAGGTTGGCAGGTCCTGAGCCTCACGGGGGGCCTCCCTGGCAGCCCTGGGCCGGGACCCTGAGCCCCTCTCTTCCTACTCCCTTTTTTCCACTTCCTCGCCCCTGACGGGAGCTGCGGCGGTTGGGGTGGCCAGGGGAGTCCTCTCCTGCAGCTGCTTGCCTGAGTCCTATAGGAGCTCACGTTTTTCTGGCGCAAGTGTGAGCAGGGCACTGTATTTGTCTGTGTCACATGCACCCACACCTCCCAAGGAAGGACGGGCCCTGCAACCATCCTGGGCTAGCTGGCACGTCCAGGCCGTTAGAAGGGCGGCGGAGCCAGGGGCCTGAGGTCCACTTGGGGGACCAGGCTCTACCCACTGGTACCAAACTGTAGGGCCTTGGCGTGGGGGTGCTGTGATCCACCCATGTGAAGCGTCAGCCCGTGGGCTCCGAGGTTCCAGGGTCTCAGGGTCAGATGTTCACTCCCACTCTCTAGCAGGTTGGCCACGACCCCCCAGCTGCCCGGGGGGTCAGCAGTGCCTGGGGAGGCTGTCCTCCCAGCAAAAAGGAAAATAATTATTGAAATTAGTTGCCTCAAACTTGCTCTGACATTTCCTCCAAAGCTGCAATGCTTCTTATTTGGTCTTGAGCCAATGTTTCATGTTTGAGTGAAACTGGTTTCACCATTCTTTCCTCAGGGGAGTTGGACATATATATTTTCTGCTTAAAAATGCCATTTCTTTCTTAACTCAAACAGTTGATCCCATATCTTTAACTTCGTATGCATCCATTTAAGTATAGAAACAAGCTTTTAAAAATTATGAGTTCTTTTTTATTTACAAAACAGAAATAGACCCACAGACATAGAAAACAAACTTACAGTTACCACCGGGGAAAGAGGGTGGGGGATAAAATCAGGAGTTTGGGATTAACATATACACACAACTGTATGTAAAATAGATGACAAGGACCTACCATATAGCACAGGGAACAATACTCAATATCTTATAACAACCTATAAGGGGAAAGAATCTGAAAAAGGATATATATATATATATATATATATATATATGTATAACTGAATCACCATGTAAAACAGGAATTGCTATCCTCATTTCAAAGGTGAAGCAGTGAGAGCCGGGGACGAAATTGATTGTCCCAGTTTATTTGCAGGGCTGTGTGCATTTTTATTTTAAGATAAGTGTTCGTAGTGACTAAAGATTGGAATTCAGGTATCACACAATTAGTAGCTTAAACACATTCAGGTCATAAATTTGTCAGGTTAGTATAGGAAGCTGGTTGGGTTCTTAAAAATCTACCTATCTCAATGTCAGCTATTATAAAATGCTCAGAGCATCCAGGTTGATGGATGTCTATAAATGTCTTTTTCCTTTTTATTTGTTTGTTCCTTTGTTTAGGTAAACTGGCTTGTTCTGTTTGGAGAGATAGAAACTTAGATAAGACTGAATTTTACCAGTCACTAACACGTGAATATTCAACTAATAGTAGCCTGTTAAAAAGCCCAAAAGCTGAAATTCTCCTGTGCTTGTGAAATTTAATTATGTTTTAATGGAAAAGAACTATGACATCTACTCCCTTTGTTTCACTTACTGTAAGTATGCTGGAAACTTCCAAGTGTAAATGTCCAGCTCACTGGAACTTCTATCTAAATGTCCCTTAGACCAGGGGTTCCCAACCCCTGGGCCGCCGACTGTTAACCGTCCTCAGCCTGTTAGGAACGGGGCCGCACAACAGGAGGTGAGTGGCGGGCGAGCGAGCGAAGCTTCATCTGCCTCTCTCCATCGCTCCCCATTGCCTGCATTACACCTGAGCCACCCCCCATTCATGGAAAAATTGTCTTCCATGAAACTGGTCCCTGGTACCAAAAAGGTTGGGGACCACTGCCTTGGACAGCATTCCCCACCTCCTCCTTAACACACACACACACACACACACACACAGACACATACACACACTTATGCAGCCGTGCATATATACTCACGCAAACACACGTATATGCATCCACACCCAACATAAACACAAGTACACACACTCACATGCTGACACACAGAAGCTCACACACACATACTCCTGAACATATGCACAAACTCACACGTGAACATCTAAATATACACACACACACACACCGTCTGTAATTCACTTGGAGTTAATTTTTATATGTGGTGTGAGGTCTAGATTGAGGTGTTTTTGTCTCTTTGCTTTTGCATGACTGTCCATTTGTTCCAGGACCACTGTTTGAAAAGTCTGTCCTTTTCCCATCGATTGCCTCTGTACCTTTGTCAAAAATCTCAGTTGTCTGTATTCTGTTCCATTGAACTGTGTATCTATCCTTTCCCAAATGCCACACTGTCTTGACCATAGTAGGTTTATAATGCATTTTTAAACAGGTAGCGTGAATCCTCCAACTTCTCCTCTTTTTACAAAATTGTTTTGGCTAATCTGGTTCCTTCATCTTTCCATATAAGTTTTAGAATCAGCTTGTCCATGTCTACAAAGAATCCTGCTGGGATGTTGAATGGGATTGCATTAAATTTGTAGATGATTTGAGGGTAATTGACAACTGTATTGTATTTTACAATCCATGCAAACAGTACATCTCACCATTTGTTTTGGCCATGGTTGGTCTCTTTTGTTGTCTGAGTTTTGTGAGCTCCCTACAGTTTTGTTCCTGGAATATGTACTTGCTCTGTTGATCTCCAGGCCTGTAAACATCCTGTTCTATCTTTCTGGCTCTGTCCATACTTCCTCCACCCACACTCACATGAAGACCAGGTCTCTTCCTCTTCAGTTGCAAAATTCCTAGTTCTTCTGTGGTTTGCAGATGAGAGGTAACTTCCTCAGCCCCTCCTAATTCTCTCCTCCATGCCAACGTAGGACAGGCTTGTCTCTCTCATAGCACTGAGCACCACATAATGTCACTGCTTCTTTAATTTGTTCCTTTCAGCCACCAGCCTGAATACTCTTTGAAGGCAGAGCCCAGGCCTGATTTTCGATTGTATGCCTGGCACATAACACAGAGAAAGGGCTCAGTTAACAGCAGTTGATTATGGAAATGTAGAAATAAAGAAATGAAGGGAAATGAAGGGGGAAGATAAACTTACAGTTAATGAGGCTCTAGTCTGTGTCAGTCACTGTGCAGGGCAGAGATAGATAAATTGATTGATAGAGAAAAATTAGATCAACAGAAAGGCAGTAAAACAGATAGACATAAAGATGTAGAGGGAGAGAGAAAGATAAAAGAAGGTGGACAGACAGACATTCAGACAGACAGATAAAAGCAGAAAATCAGATGAATACATCGACAGACATATATATGTAGATAGACAAATGGTTTGAAAGACAGACAGACATGAGACCAGCAGATAGACAGACAGTTACTAGATTAGATAAACAGTCAGATAGACAGATAGTAGTAAGATAGATAGAAAATCAGGAAAAGGGGAGGTAGACTGACAGTGAGAAAGACAGATATTTATATGAATATATAGTGAGATAGATAAACATATAATCAGATAGACAGGTAGCCAAACAGAAAATGAGAGAGATTGAAAGGTAGACAGATAGGTAGGTAGATAGGTGAGTAGACAGATATGTAGATGGGTAGAAATAGAGAAGGAAGGAAGGGAGGGAGGGAGGGATAATATTTTTATTTTAGTTAATCTTAACAAAATTCTAAGAAAGGTGTGGTATATTCCCCACTGTATAGATGAGGAAATAGATTCAAGGGGCTTTAGTGACCGTCCAAAGGTCATTCTTGCAGAGAATGGCAGCACCCAGGTCCAATCGGCCCGGCCTTTCTTCTTTGCTTCTCCAACTCCCATCACTGCCTGACCAATCTGAGCCTTTCCTTTCTCTTGTTCCCTTCTGCTTCCATACTTGAGCCCACCTGTCATTTCTTGCTTACCTAATTGAATAGTTTCCGTGGAAAACAATGCTTCAAGTAATGTGTATTATATGAGCACAAGGGCAGAGAGCTCAGAAGGCCAGAAAGTAAAAGGAGGGCTGTGCCTCCTTCACACATTTTCCTACACATGAATTCTTTTTCCCTTCAATACTTTTAATTACTCTTTAATGCATGGACATTCTCATGTGCCTTAGAGAAATTTTCATATTGACACCTCTGAGACAGGTCATGTCTTGGTGCCATAGGTGATGCAGCCGTTCCCCTTTGACAATCATTTTGGATATTTCCAGCCTTGCTGCAAGGAACATCCTTATTCACACATCCTTGTGCACTTGAGCAAGGCTGACTCTATGGAAGATACCAAAAGGCAGGATTACAGAGCTACAGGTTATTCACATTTTAAAAATTATATACTGAACAAAATGCCCTCTACTGACCTCACCATGAGCCCCATATATTCCCCCTAGCGGTGGAAAAAAGGACCCATTTCACCTCACCAGAGCTGATCTTTTCAAACTTAATTTTTTGAGAGGCCATTCTGGTGAGGTAGGGGTTGGGTGGGCATGGTTAATGGTTATCTTATTGTTTAATTTGTATTCCCCTCATTATTACTAAGGTTGATTATCTTTCCATATACTGATTTGTCATGTGAGCTTCCTGTAAACTGCACATACATAAAATTTGCCAAATTTTTCTTGTTCCCTGTGTCTTTAATTATTCAGATATGTTCATTATCTATTCTGAATGTCAATCCCTTGTTTATTATATATTTTCCAAAATTTTCTCCTGTTCTATCTAATTTTGAAGTTTTTACAGGATTTTTTTGTCATTCAGAAGTTTGTTTATTGATTTGGCATTTTTGCTGTTATTCGTTTTATCAAATTTTTCTGTGATGGGCTTTTGCTTTTTGTATCTTAAGAAGGCTTTCTGTATGAGTCAGGGCAGGCTAAATGCTATGACAAACATTCCCCAAATCCTGGTGCTTTAACAAAGTACAGTTTTATTTTTTGCCATATGTCAGCCCAGTGTGGGTAGCATGGAGAGCTCTCTCTCCCATTCTCTCTCTCTCTGTCTCTCTCTCTCTCACACACACACACACACACACATTTTCCATCCTCTCTCATTGGTCTCTGTCTGCTCCTTTCCACACTACTTTAATCAAGTACTTTATGTTTGACATGTGGTGGAACACACTTCTGCATCCACTTTGAACTTTATCAAAAGTGCTTTGGAATTTCTTGCCTCTTTATTCTTCTAAGTTTTAGAAACTGTCAAATTCCATAACAATTCTGTTGTGATGGCATTGAATTTATTGTAAGAATTAGAATCTTAAAAATATAGTCTTCCCATCCATTTATTTTTCTTTCTCTCCTTCAATAAAGATTGTTTTCTGTCCAAAAAAAAAAGTTTCTTTCATGTTTGTTGTGTGATCCCTAGTTAATTATAGAAATTTTTAATGAAATGGATCTTTTTTGTTTTTTATAAAAATGATTAATTGGCTAATGTTAGTATGTAAAAAAGGTATTGATTTTTGTGTGTTGGTCTTGTTCCAGCCATTTAAAATGTTCTCGTTTGTTCTAAGACTTGGTCATGGGCTTGTTCTGAACTTTGATGGCATTGCTTCTAAAGTTTGCATTATTAGTTAGGATAATTGTTATAAATTTGGAATAGCCTTTAATAAGTAAAGGAAGTTTTATTCTATTCCTGGTTTGTTTTGAGTTAGTGTAATGAAGGATGTGAGCTTTTTGGCATCTTTTGAGATGACCATATGGTTTTTCTTCTGGAAAGTGTTAATATAGCATATTAGCATTAAACTTGTGTTTGGCTCTTAGTAACAGAGAGACGAAATAATAGGGGATTTAGTAAGAGGGTAATTTGCTTCTGTCTCGTGAGTCTTGGGTGAGCATTTCAGGGATGGCAACTCCACGAATCCCCAGGACTGCCTTCCTGCCAACTGTATCTCCCTGTACCCTTACTCCAATATCAAAGACCCTCGATGGGGCTGGGACTCCAGGGCCCTTCTTTGTCTTTTTATGTCTTTTTCTACAGTTGGATTCAGTTGCTAATCTTTTAAGGTTTTCATCTATGTTTATAAATGACATTGGCCTGTGACTTTCTCTTTTCTGTTGCTTCTTTTCTAATTCTGACATCTGAATCATTTTCTCTTCATGCAGCAACTAGGAATAAGTTCTGCTATAAATCACCAAGTATTTGACTTATTTGGCTGAACAAATAGGTATTCATATGAGAAGAATGATGGGAAGTCCAGAGGGGTGAGGTCTAGGGCCTGGGCAAATGTTCAGTGATACCATCAGGGATGGACTTGTAACTCCACCAACCTTGCACGTTGGGTCTTGTCCTCTGACTTTACAATACCTCATAGACCCAAGACGGTGGGTATTCTTGGAGATGGTATTTCCTTGCTTAAGGCAGAAAGGAGGAGGAAAGGCAAGTGGGAAAAGACTATCAGTTAAGCCTGACCCCTTCTATCAGGGAAGCAAAAGCTTTCCGATAAACTCAACCCGGTTGACTCCTGTCTCCATCACATACACCAGAATCGTTCAGTGTGGCTGCATCCAGATTGGTGGATCCCGGGTCAAGGGGGAGAGATTACCAGCAACTGGCTTTGACCCATTTTGATTCATCCCCTGGTACTAGGAATGTTGTCAGTCTCCAAAACTCAAGGGTTCTCCACTGCGACCCGATAAACCAAGACTTTACCAGCAGTAGGCTGGTACAGTAGGCTGGTAAAGTCTACTAAGAAAATGAATGAGTACCTTTCCAATTCTTTCTACACTCTTGATCCATTTTTTACTCTGTTACCAAATTTTTGTGCCTTTGTTTTCCTAGCACAGCACCTATCCATTCTCTACTCAGAAACTCCCAGCAGTTTCCCACTGGCCTCATGTTAGAGTCCAGATACTCACCCTGACAGCCAGTGGGTCTGACCCTGACCTTTACCTGCAGTCACCATGCCCACAGCTCTCCTGCTCATGGTATCCCTGGATCTGGGGACATACAAGTGTGTTTTTGCCTCTTGGCCTATGCTCATGGTGTTCACCGAGCTTGGAATGTCTTCTTTTCAGCCTTCCTAAATCCTCCTCAAAAACTCATCTTACCTTTGGCCTTTTTCATTCTGCCAGGCAGAAGGAACTGCCCCCTTTCTAGTACCCTAATGATTTTGCTTATAAATCATATTATAGTATGTATACCAGTCTGAGTTGAATTATGGTTATTTTCGTGTCTACCCAACAGAATGGAGTAGGAACTTGGATTTAATGTTTTTATTTTGTTTGTTCACTCAGCAGATTTATTTAACATCTGATATATTCCAGCTCATGGTGATGTTAATGCAAAAAATAGGAACCCTGCCCTCCAGGACAACCCTCAGAGAGAGAAGGAGGCAAGTAGGTCAGCAGTGGCAGCCCAGGACCTATACACCTGCTTGAAGTGTTCCTCTCCTGTCATGAGGCCATGGAAGGAGCCTGACCCTTTAGGCTTTTTTTTAGACTCTTTTAACTCGATAGCAAGTACATCTTTTCCCAGAAGACCTGAATAAAATGATTGAAATCAATAGTAGAAGTATAAACCTGATTAGTGAGTTGTTTGGATCTTTTTAAACCCTTGTTGATGCCACATTAGTCTGGTTCAGACATAGATTTTATGCCTGCGTAACAGCTAGATTTGTGAGGCTGGAGAATAAAAGCATAAATCCTTCAAAGCGAGGGAGTCTTGCAGGCATTCCAGTGCTGGAGGCTTGAATTGTGCAGGGAAGCTCTGCTGGAGATTTGCAAGAATGCAGTATGCTCTGACATCCAAGTGCCCTTGGAAGGTGATCATTCCTGGGCGTGGGCACCTTCCACAGTTGCAGGGATGTCACTGTCCTCTACAGGTCAGAATAAGTACCACCATGCCTCATGGCCTTAAAAATGTACTTCCATGTTCAAGTATTATCTTCAAAATGAGTGATTATTATTTCTTGTGGATTCTCTGAGAATTGTCTTTAATTTGAGTTCAAGGTGGGAAGCAGCATGGAGAAAGCAGTCTGTAACTCTTTGGGGATCTTGAGCCTTGAGTGTGATGACAGCTGTACATCTGTTCTCATGTTAAGAACCGTTGAAGAATTAGAGATTTCACTTATTACCATGTCATTTCCATGCACACAATAGAAAACCTCAGTAGATCCTACACTCAGTACTATTACCAAAAATATAAATTTTAGGAGAGACTTTTTTCCATCTTTCCATCCTGGGAGAAAAATCATTAAAAGGTGTGATTGAGTGTCTACTAAGGAAATGTTTTACTTCTGATCATACATCGATGCACGTACTGTGTTTCAAAGGCACCATACATTTGGACATGAGAACATTTGAAGACCCCATACCATTATAAAGGGTTGGTGAATGGTGACCTTAGGTCTAAGTGGGTCTTTGTGGGAATCATTACTCTGCTACTGGGCTCTGTGATCTTCAGTAAAATGGAACAGAGCCACCTGCTTTGCAGAGTTGTTGTCTGAATGAGAGTTAACCCACCCATAAAGCCCTTAGTATACTCAACATCATCCTGGGCCCTTGGCAAATTGTAGTTATTTTCCTCATTTAGCTATAGAGAGGATTTATACCCATGGGAAGAATGTTTTTCATTGTCCAACTCCTTTCAAATAAATTTGGAAACCAAGATGAAATGGAATAAATCTGTAGGAAAGTACAATCTAACACAACTGAATCCTGTAGAAATAGAAAGTCTAAACAGCGTAATTTCCATAGGAAAAAAAATAGAGGAGGTTGTAAAGGGTTCCCTCCGAAAGAAGCATCAGTAACAGATTGATTCACAGGGAATATCTACCAAACATTCAAATATTAGGTGACTCCGGTGCTACTTAGGATATTACAAGAGAATTGAGAAGGAAGATAAACTTCTGATTTTGCTCTGTGTGTAGGATGTTGACTGTGAAACTTGACAAAGATTGCACATAAAAATAAAAACCGTGTATCAAGCTAATGCATTAATATCAACATAGGAATTTTAAATAAAAACTAGCAAACTAAAGAAAAAAGCATACAAGAAAAGAAATACCAATGAATGATTAAAGGAGATTTAGTCCAGAAGTATGAGTAAGGTTTACTATTAGAAGTTTATTAATAGATCTTAAGAAAAATATCACGTGAAAGTCAACATCCATCCATGATAAAACTATTCAGTAAGGTATATGGGTACTTTCTAAACATATGTACACATGTGTGTATAGCCCCAAAGCCAGCAGCCAGCATCTTACTCAGTGTGGCAATACCACTAAAGTTAGGAGCAAAACAAAGATGCCCATTACCTCTATGAATAGTTACTATTATATTGAATTAGTCAATTTGATCAGGTAAGAGAAAACAGAGGCTTAAGAACTGAAAATTCAGAGTAACACAATCTCTATTTGCATATGATGTGATTGTATATCTAGCAAACCAAAAATAAGTGATAAAAAAGACCCTATGGATAAATTTCTACAAACGTTAATTAAGAATTTAGTAAAAGAGCAGGATATAAATTTAACAGCCAGAAGTCAATAGCTTTGTTTATAAAAATGATAACCAGTTAACACACATAATGGGAGAAAAGATACCTTTTATGGATACGTAGGCATAAATATAACAGAAAAATACAGAAATAGACACAATTGCATATGCAAACCTACCATATAGCAATGAAGACATCTGAAATCAGAGGGGCTTCCCCACTGATGGGTTTTTTTTTTTCCTAAGTGGTATTAGAATAGCTGGATAGACAGGGAAAATGATAAAATTGGATCCATTCCTCACTTGATGCACCAAGATCAAGTCCAACTGCATCAGTGCTTTCAATATAAAAAATAAAACCCTTCAGTTAGTAGAAGGAAACATGAGTGAATTCGTCTATAATCTGCTAATGGGAATTCTTTTTTCAGATTAAGAGTCAGAATCCAGAAGCATTAAAGGAAAAGATAGAAAACTATATATAAACTAGTTTTAACAGACAAATTTTAGAACAGTTTTAAGTACACAGCAAAGTTGAGCAGAAAGTGTGGACAGTTCCCATATAACTCCTGTCCCCACACACGGAGCCTCCACCGCTGTCAGCATCCCACACCAAAGTGATACATGTGTTACAATCAATGAACTTACACTGGTACATCCTCATCAACCAGGGTTCATAATGTACATCTGGGTTCACTCTTGGTGTTGTGCATTTGTTGGTTCGAAACCCTGGGAGTTCTCAGGGAGAAATCCAAAACTGGCCCACGTTCTCATATTTAATGAGACTAACTTACCCAAGGAAAGAAGCAAACAAATAAATGTGTGGAGTGCTTTCTAGGAAGTTGGACAGTTCTTTACTCTATTTGGTTATATAAACCTTATCATTTAAGGAGCTTATCATTTAAACTTGACATCAACTTGCTGATTTAATAAGGAACAAAAGCCTAATGCATAATAAAATGTGAGGAAAGTGCATTTTTAGCATTATTTCCATTTTAGCAATATTTCCCAAAGTGTGGAATAGCCCAGCCTGTGGATGAGCCTGGCCCCCAGCCTCCACATGTGAACATGTGACGTGCACAGTCCTGTGTGTGTGTGTGTGTGTGTGTGTGTGTGTGTGTGTGTGCGCGCGCGAGAGAGAGAGAGAGATCTGCATGTTAAGAGGGTGTCTCCGTGGCAATAGCTTTTGTCCTATCTAGTTGGGGTCCCTGCGTGTGTAGTGTGACAGAGTTTACACTGTCACAGGGGTTAGGGCAGCACCGCTGGGACCGAGCACGACTGGGGTTGGTTGGTCAGGAGTCAGGCAGGATGCTGAGGGGAGCCGCACAAGAGACATCCTCGATGTGACAGACAGCCCAGAGCACCTGTGAGTGTGCAGGACACCCTCCCAGGACTGTGGCCTCAGGGAATCAGGGGCCCGAGAGGGAGGGAGGGAGCCAGGGGTTGTGACAGGCTAGGCCAGGCTACAGTTGCCCAGACAAAAGGGCATGGGAAGGACCTCTGTGCTCTGGGCTCCCGGGTGACCCTCGCAGGGCTCCCAGCAGAAGAGCGGCCACCCCAGTCTCACTGCCTGTTGAGGGAAAGGTAAAAGGCTGAGGACAGCTCTTGTCCCAAGAGGAAGACCAGGGCACATCCCCTCAGGGCCACCCAGCTCTCCCTTCTCAGACCTCCATCACCTCACACGCAGAGAGGAATCATGCAAATACCTTCTCAATAGGTAACCAACAAGGACCTACTGTGTAGCACAGGGAACTGTACTCAGTATCTTATAATAACCTATAAGGGAAAAGAATCTGAAAAAGAATATATATATTTATATATTTATATATATGTAAAAATGAATCACTTTGATATATACCTGAAACTAACACAATGTTGTAAATCAACTACAATTTTTTAAAATGAATAAAATCATATATTAAAATGTATAACATATATTTTTAAAGAGCACATAAATTATTTTTTAAAATACCTACTCAAGGATAAAGAGCATGTCCCCCAAAATGTTTTTAGGAAAATGCCTAGCCAGGGGCCTGGTCCCCAGGACGTGGTTAGTGACTCTTCTGATTCTCAGAGGGTTGCCCCCATGCTGGTGGTTTGTGACCAGAGCCAAGGGTACAGCCCCCTTGTAGGCACATAGGTGGCCCTCGGGAAGGGAGCTGGCAGCTGGCGGCCCCCCACCATGGCCTCAAGGGAACAATGCTGTGTTCACTGTACCTGCTGCATAAGCCACAGAGACACCCCCGCCCATGTGGAGTCGTCCTCACAGGGCGGCCGGGAGCAGGAGAAGGGCAAGTTCATGGCTATGTAGAAATGGAAGGAAGGACTCTCGGTTTCATTTTTTATCAATTTTCACATAACAGCTAGAAACTTCTGCTCTTCTCTCTTTTTTGAGACATTCAAACCACAGGATGTTACAACAGAAAGGGTCCTTAGCTCACTTAGCCAAAGCGCTGTATTTTGCAGGGAAGGGGACGGAGGCTCCAGGATGAGCTTGGATGGTGGGTGCAGAAGCAGCTCCCCTGACCCCCCTGCCTGGGCTCTCCACAGCGTCCCACTGTGCATTTCCAGGCCTCCGCATCCATCTGCCCTGGACTCAGGGACTGGGGCACAGCCAGGAAGGAGGGTGCCGGTCATCCTGCCTGTGTCTGAACGGTGATACTCAGCAAGGTAGGGGCACACCATGCCTCTGGTGCTCTCGGGAACGGGCACCTGCCTGTCTGCATCCATGCCTACACGTAATCAATTAGCAAACTTGCTGGTATTTCCAGCGGGACTGGGCGAGAGCAGTGAAAACACATGCATCCCCTGCATCATCCAGGCTAGCTCCTCAGAGCTTCCAAAGGCAGCAGTTCTGTTCCTCAGTGGAGACCTGGGCAGGAGAGTGTTGTCCTTATCTTCACCGGTTGGATAATAGCTCACTTTTACTGAGCATGCGCTGTGGGCCGGTGTGTTTCATGCACTAACTCCTTCAAACTTTATTTCGGCTAAGAGGTACTATTATGATTTTAATCCACCAATGAGTAAACTTAAACAGTGTACCTGAGGCCACACAGGCAGTGGTGGTGGAGCCACTTTGGCACCGAGAGACTGATTCCAGGGCCAAGCCCCATCCCCAGACTGAACTGCCTCTCCTAAGGCAAAGCCACAGCGGGAACAGCTTGACACAACCCTGTCCCCAGGGCAGGAGGCAAGACCCTCAGAGAAGTTCTGTCCAAGGGCCAAGATACAGAGCCGGGATATGGCCACCCTGGCCCTCACAGGGCTAGAACAGGCCAGGGGTGCCTTGGCCATGCAAGGCAGGTCAAGAGGCCCAGCAGTGCTCTCTGGAGGGCTGGCATGGTGCAGCAGGGGTGAGGACGGCCAAGGTGTCCGGGAGCCCGTGTCCCCACTGGCCTGGCTCCTCCTGTGTCGTCACAGTGCATGAATGTGTGGCCTCAGTGGCATTAGGTTTAAGAAATAAGTCTTCAAGCGGACGTGCACAGTAGCCTCTTGCGCGCAAATGTTTGTACTTGAATGTGGCGAAAAGGTCATTTGAAGCAGACCCTTTAATTTCCGTCTGTGTGGAGGACAAGGCACAGAGGAGGAGGTGTGGGCATGAATCTGCATTGCAGCGCTGGTGAAAGCCGGTCTTGGTCCCAGGGTGGCGACCTGGTGTAAGTGTAGAAATGATTTAGGTTGAGTTATGCGCAACAGCCAAAAGGTGGAAACAACCAAGGGTCCAGCTACAGATGAATGGCTAAACAAGGTGTGATCCATCCATATGGTGGATTATTATTCAGCCTTGTTGTGGCCTGCATGCTGTGACCTCCCAAAATTCATATGTTGAAGCCCTAACCCCCAATGCGATGGTATTAGGAGGTGGGGCCTGCGGGAGGTGATTGGCTTTAGGTGAAGTCGTGAGGATGGAGCCCCCATGATGCAATTAGTGCCCTTCTGAGAAGACACCAGAGCGCTTGCTCTCTCTGCCACGTGAGAACCCAGGGAGAAGGTGGCATCTACAAGCCAGGATGTAGGCTCCCACCAGACACAGGAGCTGCTGGCACCTTGATCTCGGACTTGCCAGCCTCCAGAACTGTGAGAAATCAATGTCCCTTGTTGAAGCCATCCAGTCTGTGGCATTTTGTGACAGCATCCTGAACTAAGATGAGCCTTAAAAAGGAAAGAAATGCCAACACCTGCTACAACACAGTTGCACCTTGAAGGCACCATGCCAAGCAAAATAAACCAGTCACCAAAAGACAGATATTATGTGATTCACTGATAGGAGGCTCCTGAAGCCATCAAATTCAGAAACAGAAAGTAGAGTGGTGGTTTCCAGGGGCTTGAGGAGGGGGGAAATGGGAGTTATTGTTTAATGCGGACAGAGTTTCTGTTGGGGAAGATGAAAAAGTTCTGAAGATGATGGTGGTGACGATGATGCACAATAACGCAGAATGTACTTAATACCACTGAACTGCACACTTAAAATGGTCAATTTCATGTTATGTATGTGTTACAACAATAAGAACATGCAAGATTCAATGTATTGATGGGGTGCTTACTATTAAGGTTGAAAACAGCTCTGTAATGGGAAAGGGATCCTCACTGAAATATAAGTACTTGCTACAAGGAAGCAATTTGAGACACCACCCCCCTTGCAGAAGCCTCCAGACGTGGGAGGTGATGGCCGCCCAGGAAGCAGGTGCCTGTAGGGCCCAGGAAGGCAGCGGGCTTGATGCAGGCAGTCAGCCGAGCCCCAGGTGCACCTCCTGTGACACGAAGCAAAGCCTCGGCCTCTGGCTGACTGTCAGGAGAGTAACATGCTCTTATCTTCTGCTTTGTCCCCCAGGTGGCAGTGACCAAAGAAGAGGCTCTCCTGGCCGAGGCCCCAGTACATGGAGGGAAGGAAGACAGCAATCTTCTAATTGGAACCATATACATTAGGTCAAAGCATTTTCTTATTTTTGAGCCACACCAACTCAAAAATCACACCCCAGTCAGAGCCATGTGCAAGCTGGTGTAGTAACCGTGAATGTCTCTGAGGTCACAGGCCCCACCGTCTCGTTCCTCCATCCTGGCACCTTCGATGAGCTTATTTCCCCAACTCTTACAAATGCTCAGGTGGACTCAGAGAAGTTACACAGCGTGTCACAGCTCATCACAGGGGCAGAGCTGGGGCTGAGATTAGGCCAGCATTTCTGGCTCTAAATCAGCAGCAGTCAGCACAGACCTAGCCCTCTGAGCAGAGCCCATCCAAGTGCTTATCTTGAAAAAGGAACGGGACACTCATCAATAGCATGGGATTTAAACTCACCCCACGACATGTAAAGTTAATTACATGCTCATTAGGATAACATTTTCCATCATCTTTACTCAGCAAACTTTCTGTGAAGGTCCAAATAGTAAATATGTTTAGTTTTTTTATTTTAATTTGATCTGTTTATTTATTTATTTATGGCCGCACTGCATGGCATGCTGGATCTTAGTTTCCCGACTAAGGATCAAACCCATGCCCTCTGCAGTGGAAGCGCAGATTCTTAACCACTGGACCCCCAGAGAAGTCCAGTATGTTTGGTTTTGTGGGCCTTATGGTCTCTGTTTTAACTGCTCGACTCAGCCACGTACACAAGCGACCACAGACAGTACGACGAGTGGGCGTGGCTGGTTCCAGTACAACTTTATTCACAAAGTCAAGTGGTGGACCATAATTTGCCAACCCCTTATTGAAGGAGACAGAGGGTGCATTTGTGCTTTATCAGGCATGACTGTGTTACCACTGGTGGCCCTGGTTCACTGGTGGGAGTCACCCTCACATGCTGTGTGCTGGTTGTTTTTCCCCAGGAACTGGCTGGCACAGTCGGCCTGTGGTCAAGCTGCAGGGCACTGTTTTATCCCCCTAACTGGGATGATTCTGCCTAGGAAATCTGAGAGCTTTATGAATTTTGTTGGATTGTTGTTGTGAGTATGACAGCTCTTGGAAAGTTGGCGAACGGTTTATCCTCTTCAGCAAGTGTAGTATTTGTGTCGACTCTGGATTGACGTGGAGTCTTTTCTGAGAGCCAAGTGAGGGGGAGGGCTGAGGTGTGCACAGGGATGGGTCAGTGATAAAGGCGTAGGTGGGACATAGTGGCAACACAATTACATTCGTGGAAGTGTTACACGTCTGCATAACTTGGAAGAGGATTAGAAATCTAGCGACTCCAAATGAATCTTAAGATCAGGTGCTTAATTTTTCTAGACCAACCTAGTCTATCTTCTTTTCAATCGGTAGTCACTGAAATTGACAGAACGCAAAGTAGGAAGCACTGAGCTGGGAATGCCCCCTCTCTCCTGTGGCAGCTACAAAGGGAAGACATTTGAGTCTGACTTTTATTATTTACTGTCACACATCAGGCAATCAGGCAATGGTCCCACATTGGCTCAGATATACGGCACAGCAAGCAGAACTGGTTTCTTCTCTCCATCATGTTTGCCTCTCTGTTCTCTCCTGCAGATGGATGGTTTCTAGCCTGCTTCCAAACCCCACCTCGGCTGAGTGTTGGGCGGCCCTTCTACACGATCCTATGACTCTTGATATGGACGCAGTCCTGTCAGACTTTGTTCGGTCCACGGGGGCAGAACCTGGTCTGGCCAGAGACCTGCTGGAAGGTAGGCCTCCTCCAGCCCACCCCCCAACCCAGTGACAAAAGATAAGAAGGTTTCTCTTACCTGACGAGGGTGGTACTTGGACTCCTAACAAAGCAGAAGAAGGTGTGGATGATGAAATTACTTTTGTTATTCTTGTCTTTCTTTGGGGAATGGAATAGATCACCCAACTCTCTACAGTAAAAGAGCAGAGGCATTAGCTAAGCTTTGATTTGCATTAAAGCTTACACATACTGAGTCAAAATCTACCAAAGCCTATTTTTTAAAGAAAGTATATTTAGTAAAGCAGAAATTAGAGAACATTCAAAACAACACTTTTATTGGAGACCTTAGCTTCTTATCTTTGTCTTAGCTGAGACAAAAATACTTTAGGCCAAAGTTTTTGGTGAAAAAACACCTAATAGCCAATAAAATAGTTGAAAATAATTCATAAGCAAGAAGGCAAATTCATCCTCAAGCTTTTAGAGTAGATATCGTTCACTACGTGAAAAATGTGCACAGTCCATATTTAGAATATTTTGAGATAGTTATTCAGCTATAATCATAATGAAATAAAAAGTAATGTTTAGTTTCAGTCTCTAAAATGGATTTACTTTGTGTATTTTTGAAATTTCTTTTTTCGTGGTGGGGTGAAGGGAAGAAGTGGGAAGAACCAATTACAACTTCTTAGGAGAGTCCTGGTGTGAAAGGGGAAAATTTTTAAACAATTACTCTTTGCTTCATATGTATAAATTCCTACTTGTGAAATTAGCAAATACTTGGTCAAGTAGTGTTAAGTCACAATGATTCCTTCATTCACTTAGGGAAAAATATGAATTACTGTAGATTTGTATGACTGGAGGTAACTATTCAATCCTATTGAAAATTAGCCGCTTTTCGGGGGATTCTGATAAAATGGGAGTAGTTTTTAAATTTCCCTGAACCTCCCAGAATTTAAACAAACTCAGGGTTTAGAATAAAATATGCTTAGAGAATATTTGTGATATATGTGAATCAAAGTGCTATTCTCCTGTCTCCCTGATAGCTTTCTCTGCTTTTTTTAATTTCAGTGAGCAGTCATATGGAAAAGTAGGTTTACAGTGAGATTGGCAACAAGGGCTGGGGTCAAGTCCAGACTCAACATTTACTGGCTGCTAGATGTAGGGCAAATTATTTCATTTCCCTTAAGCTTCAGTTTTTTTTCTATACAATGAGCCTAACCCACTTTCCAGGGTGATCGTAAACATTAGGAGTTGTTATGTAAATGCTCAGGTGGAGTGACCAGCGTGTAGAGATGCTCAGACAGTAGCAGAAGATCTTGTCTGTGGTTGCCCTCTTCACAACTAGTACTGACCTTGCTGCTGATATCTGGTTAGGCTTCAATTGGAAGCAAGAGTTGTCAACTCTTTTCTTTTTTCTTTAATTTTATTTTTTAAGGGAAAATACAGGAAAATGACTTTTTGTGTACAGTTCTAAGAATTTGAACACGTGTATAGATTTGTGTTATTATTACCGCTCTCAGAACACAGAACTGTCGCATCACCCCCAAGTACCCCTCCTGCTCTCTTTAACGCTGTGCCTTCCCCAACCCTGGGCACTGGCAACCCCTGCTCTGTTTTTGATCACTTTGGTTTTGTCTCTTTCGAGAACTTTATATACATGGAGTCACGCAGAACCTAATCTTTTTAAACTGGCTTTCTTTCACTCAGCATAATTATTTTGAGATTCATTTGAGCTGTTGTGCGTATCCATAGTTTGTTCCTTTGTTCTGCTGAGTGGTACCAATTGTAGAGATGGACCATGGACTGTTTAGCCATTCATCTGTAGGGGGCATTCAGTTGTTTCCAGTTTTTACAGTTAGACTAGAACTGCGATACACTTGAGAACAGGGGTTTTGTGAACACAGTTTTAATTTTTCTAGGGTAAACACAGGGGAGGGATTGCTGGTTCACATGGTAAGTATGTGTTTAACTTTAAAAGAAATTGCCAAACTGTTTTCCAGAGTGCAATACCATTTCACATTTCCACCAGAAACATGTGAGAGTGCTAGCTGCTCCACATCCTCACCAGCTCTTGGCTTTTTAAAAAAAAATTTAGCCATTGTAGTAGGTTTAGAATGGTATTTCCTCATCATTTTAGTTTTCATTTCCCTAGTGACTAATGATGCTGAATTTTTTTCATGTTATAATTTTTCATCTGTGTATTTTCCCTGGCAAAATATCTGTTCAAGCCTTTCTCCTATTTCTCAGCAAAATTAGGCTGTTATTTGTTTTATAGTTGAGTTTTTGAGAGTTCATTATATATTCTGAGTATAAATCCTTTGTCAGATACGTGATTTGCAAATATTTTCTCCCAGTCTGTGCTTGACTTTTCACTCTCTTAGCAATGCCCTTGGCAGAGCAGAAGTTTTTAATTTTGATGAAGTCCAATTTATCATTTTTTTTCTTTTATGGATCATGCTTTGGATGACATGTCTAAGAACCTTTGCATAACCAGGTCATGAAGATTTTCTCCTGTGTGAACTCTTAAAAATTTTATACTTTTGGGCTTCCCTGGTGGCACAGTGGTTGAGAGTCCGCCTGCCGATGTAGGGAACACGGGTTAGTGCCCCGGTCCGGGAAGATCCCACATGCCGCGGAGCAGCTGGGCCCGTGAGCCATGGCCGGTGAGCCTGCGCGTCCGGAGCCTGTGCTCCGCAACGGGAGAGGCCACAACAGTGAAAGGGCCACGTACCGCAAAAAAAAAAAAAAAAAAAATGTTTTATACTTTTATGTTTTCATTTAGATCTCTGACTCATCTTGAGTTGATTTTTGTATAACATGTGAGATTTAGGGTAAGGTTCCTTTTTATGCATATAGATGACCAGTTCAAACCATTTTTTGAAAAGCTTATCCTTTGTGCTTTGAATTGCCTTTGCACATTTGTCACAAACCAAATGAGCGTATTTGTAGGAAACTATTTATTGATGCCGGTTCAGTTCCACTGATCGATATGTCCATTCCTTTGCCAATACTACACCGTCTTGATTACCATAGCTTTGTAGTGAGTCTTAAAATCAGCATGATTCTTCCAACTTTATTCTTCTTTTTCAAAAGTGTTTCAAGTATCCTATTTTTTTGCCTCTCCATATGAAGATTGGGTTACCTCTGTCTATAAAGTTTCTTGCTGGAATTTTTATTGGAATTATGTTATATCTGTAAATCAATGCTAACTATGTTATGTCTTCCAACCCATGAAGTCAGTGTAGCTAGATTTTCCATTTATTTAGGCCTTATTTGAGTGCTTTCATGAACATTTTGTAGTTTTTAGCGTATCAGATCCTGTACATATTTTGTAAGATATATATCTAGGGAGGAATTGAACTTCTATAGATGGTATTTTTTTTAAGTTCGGTTTCTATTTGTTCATTGCTTGTATATAATCAACATGCAATTGATTTTTCCATGTTGTCCTCATATCCTGCAATCTTACTAAACTCAATTATTTGTTCAGGAGTGTGTGTCTGTGTGTGTATTCCTTGAAATTTTCTATGTAGACAATTATGTTGTTTCCTTTCCAATGTATGCCTTATATTTATTTTTCTTACCTTACTCTTATTCTTCACTTATTCCTTTTATTGCACTGGCTAAGACTTCCAGTAAAAGGTTGAATAAGAGTGGTGAAAGGGAACATCCTTGCCTTGTTCTTGATCTTAGGGGGAAAGCTTTCAGTCTTTCAGCTTTATATAGAATGGGTTTTTGTTGATGCTCTTTGTCAGGTGAAGGAAATACCTTTCTGGTCCTAGTTTGCTGAAAATTTTATCATGAATAGTTGTTAAGTTTTTTCCAAATGCATCTTCTACATCAGCTGATATGATTGAGTTGTTTCCATTCTTTAAACTGCTAATATAATGTATTGCATTGATTGCCTTCTAATAGTAAACCAGCCTTTCAGCCATTATTTCTTTAAAGATTTTTTCGGCTGCACATTTTTCTCCTCTCCTAATGGGACTTGGATGATATAAAGGTTAGACCTTTTGTTATTGTCTTACAGGTCCCTACAGTTCTACTCAATTTGTTTTCCAATCATTTCTCTGTCAATTTTTCAGATTGGATAACTTCTGTTGATCTACTTATAAATTTACTGAATCCCCTGTCATCTCCATTCTGTTACTGAGCCCATCCAATGATTTTTTATTTTAGTTGTTGAATTTTTTCATTTCTAACATTTCCACTTGATTCTTCTTTATATCTTCTGTTTCTTTGCTGAGACTTTCTGTATTTTTCAAGAGTGTTTGCTCTCTCTTACTGGTTAGAAAATATAACTTCTTTAAAGTCTTGGTCAGATAATTTCAATATCTATGGCATCCCAGCATTGCTATTGAGATTTCCCTGGGTTTTTTGGTATAGTGAGTAAATTTCTATTGTATCCTAGATATTTTGAATATTATGTTTTGAGACTTTGGTTGTTTTTTAAATCTTATGGCAGATATTGTTATTTTTGTTTTAGGAAGTAATTAACCCAGTAGGGTTCAGACCACAAGTCCTCAGTTCCCCAAGACTTCTGTGGATCGTGGTTTCGACTTCAAGTCTTTGAGAAGTGCTGTTGGATCTGTCTGGTGTGTGTACCACCTACTGGCCAGTCTGGGACTTAGGCAAGTCGTCTGTCCCATATTTTACTGCTCCAAGTCTCTGGAGTCTATTAAGGGTCAGATCCATACATGGGCAGTTCAGGGGTAAGCCCAAGAGTTCATAAACAACTTTAAGGGGTTGCTTTCCCAAGCTCTGCCTTATCATAATCGCCTCGATAGTTCTGCGTCCCTGGGACTCTGCTCTCCAGCCCTTCAGCCAGCACCCTGAGGCTGTGTTTGCCCCGCACTCCTGCACGCTTGATTTGACTGCACCCATCTCAGAGCTGAGCAGAGGCCAGAGAGAGAGCAATAGCAGTGGGGCTCACCACACCCGCTGGGATCCACAGCTCCTCTGATTAGAAAGGAAGGTTCTCTGCCTTCCTGTTCTGATTTCCTGCCATCTCCCATTGCTGCCACAGGATTGCTTGAGGTCTGGGGCACAAGAGAACTGAGGAAAAAAATTTAAGAAAAAAAGAGATAAATGAGGGGCTCCTACACTCTCTCTGAACATTGTAGACCCTCTTCCTGCTTCTTGAGCCAGAGGAGAGGTCTCCTCTTGGAACCAATGCCCACTTCTGAGTTCTGGGCTGCACTGAGTTCACGTCAGAGAGACTGGAAATAAAAAGTGATAAACTCACCACCAGTTCTGTGGTCTTCTTCCTCTGTCTGCCTGCTCTCATTACTTCTCTGAATAATGAAGTAATAGGTGAAGTAATAATGAAGTAATAGTAGCAGGTGAACAGCTGCTTTCAGTAGAAGAGACGCAGTGGGGTGTCCTTCCTTTATATACCCTGGAACCTGTCTTCTGTTTTTACAAGTGGGAAGACCATACTTACCTACGTATGGTGAGTTCTTTAAATTGTCAAAGTTATTTGGGTCAAGATTTTTCTAAAAGTCAGTGTTTCAAAGAACAAACTATTTTCATTGTGAGGTCTCAGATCTTTAGAAGGGTAAAAAAATTTCAGTGATGGCAGAAGCTGGGTGAAAGGTACATGGACCCTCTCTGTAGTGTTTTTTAAACTATTTGTGTGTTTTTATGGAAGCAACCTAAATGTCCATCAACAGATGAACAGATAAAGAAGACGTGGTATATATATACACACAATAGAATACTACTCAATTATTGATATAAAAAAGAATGAAATAATGCCATCTGCAGCAACATGGATGGACCTAGAGATTATCATACTGAGTGAAGTAAGCCAGACAGAGAAAGACAAATATCATATGCTATCACTTACATGTGGAATCTTGAAAAATGATACAGATGAACTTATTTACAAAACAGAAAAAGACCCGCAAACATGGAAAACAAACTTACGGTTACCAAAGGGGAAAGGTGGGAAGGGATAAATTAAGAGTTTGGGATTAACAGATACACACTACTATACATAAAACAGATAACCAACAAGGACCTACTGTATAGTACAGGGAACTATACTCAATATTTTGTAATAACCTATAAGGGAAAAGAGTCTGAAAAAATGTATATATACCTACACATATATGTGTGTGTGTATATGTATAACTGAATCACTTTGCTATACATCTGAAACTAACACAACATTGTAAATCAACTATACTTCAATTTTTAAAAAGAGTAAAGTAAAAAAATTGTGTGTTTTTAATTAATTTACTTTTTTCAAAATAAAAAGTTAAAAACACACAGTGATGGGAATCACAGTACAGCAGAGGAAGGCCAATGAGAAGAAAGAGTAGCAGAGGCTGATAGAAATCTGGGGAAAAAGACAGTTTAGGGACAACGGGATAAGCAGAGACAAAGGCAGAGGAAGTGAACAGCAATTAGCCTCTGGGTGGAAGGGTTTGTCCTTACCTGGCCGCGGGCTTCCCTTTGCCAGTTGGTCAAGTGGTCCTTCTGAAACAAAGGTCAGGTTGGGTGACTTTGTTTCCCAGACTCCTCTGATATCCCCTCTACCTGCAGAATAAACTCCTTCACAAGCCACTCAAGTCCCTTCAGCATCCAGCCCTGCTCCATCCCTTCTGCCTCATCTCCCACTGCATCCCTTCACCATCCTTCTCCCCAGACACACCAGCCACCTCTGTGCTTGTGTTTAAGCTCATGTCTAGTGCTTTCCCCCCCACACACACTCTGTCTCACTCTTTATTCTGCTCCTCTTCCAAGTTAGACCACAAGCTCTCTGACAGCAGGGACCATTCCAGGTTTTGCCCACTTTGTCCCCCCACCATTGGCACATGCTAGCCCCTCAATAGTGTGATCTGGCTGCTGGGAACCAGGAACAAGCAACCAGATGGAAATCCTCATGTGCATGGAGACAAACAATAAACAGCATAAATGAGTTGGATAGTATTTTAGTGGTTAATGCCATGGAGAAACCCGTGTAAGGGGAGCAGGTATTGGGTACGGGTATGGGTGCAATTTTAAGTTAGGGTTGTCAGAGAAGGCCTCACTAAAAAAAATGGAATCTGAACAAAGATTTGAGGTATGAGAGAGTGGATACCCGGGAAAGAAGTTTCTAGGAAGAGTTGGAATGAGTTGGTCATTCCTTGCCATTCCTCAGAACTTTGTAGACTTCTATTACAACAGATATTTGGTTGTGTCTTATTTGATAATTGACCACATACTTTTTTTCCTCATTAAATTAGAAGTTCTTTGGAAAATAATCTGAAAAAGAAAAAATACATATATACATATATATGTGTGTATGTACGTATAACTGAATCACTTTGCTATACATTTGAAATTAACACAACATTGTAAATTAACTATACCTCAGTTTTTAAAAAAAGATAATAATGGAACCATTCTAAAGGGAGTTTTCCTGATTAAATTAAAGGGATATATAAAATATAAAGAAAAAGAAGTTCTTAAAAACAAGTGCAGTAGCTTTGATGACAGTAGTTAGCATTTAAGGGACATTGTTCTATATCAGACACTAGGTTCTTTAAATGTGATGTCTCATTTAATCCATGTAACACATTAACAAAGTCTTAGCTTTCCCATTACCTAGGCAAGAAAACCAAGGCCAAGAAAATTCCTTGAAGTTACACAGTCAGGGCATAGCAGAACCACATGTGAATCCACTTGTGACACTAAATACCAGGTTTTTTTCTGCAAAACCGGATCACCTACCATTGATTCCTGTACCCACTGTGTCCTTGTAGAGTGTAGCAGCATTTCGTATGCTATGTCCATTTGGAAGAATTTTAATGAATCACTGGAGGAATGTTTGAGTAACCCATTTTATGATGTGACTAATTAACTTTTCAAATAAAATACCACTTCAAGAGACCACAAAGACTATTCAAAAACTGAACTAATAGCTAACATTCATGTGCCAGGCCCTGTCTGGCCACTTGACATGTATTAAAAGTTGGTTAAAAAGATTTTCTAGTGGGAGGCCAAACACATGAGTTCTTAAAGTGTCAGTTCCCTACTTAAAGAGAAAGCAACTCTCACACTTTTACAATAACTGTGAATTTCAGGCCTTGCAGCTTTACTAAGATATTCTTTCCATGCCTCACTTATGTTGCTATCCATGGGGGAAAAAATCCTTGAGTAAAGAAGCCAGGTTGCATTTAGAAAAAACATTAACTGGGAGTTAACATCTCACACGTCCCTAGTCTAATTTTTCAGAATCTTTGTGGAATTTTCAAAATTAAGGACAATGGTGACAAGTGAGTTAAATCGTATTCTCAAAAATATATATGCACGTAGGGAAGCTGTCCACGTATTTTAAAACACATGTATGTTTACCAGTTGAGTTGGTAATTTGATAACCAAAGTTTCTAGAGTTGTTTATGAGGAAATATACCCTTTTCCAATACTGGGTTCCTTGGGTTTTAAGTATATTTAGTTTGGAAATTTGCAAATGGTGGTCCAGCTCATATGGAGAGGCAACTCTCAATCACTTGCCAGCCATATTGACAGGTAATTCCATTAACCTTTACGTTTGGCCTTTGAAAATGTTCCTATGATACAGGGACAGCAGCTGCTGGCTTGGATAAATGCAGTAATGCTCCAAAGCATACACCCAAGAAATGGGGGAGAGATGGAGGCAACTCAGGGGAGCATGTGTTTAGCAGAAGTCTCTCCTTAGCCTGACAGCTGGTCATCCACCCACAGCAAACCCACAAGGCTGCCATGTAGCATTTCACAGGTGGGAGGAGCCCAAAGGCCCTCTGCCTGGAGCCTGGCCAGTCGCCGTTGCTGACCCAGGATGCTTTGGCTCCAAGAGCCACACTAACTTATTAAACACCCAGGAAACCAAAGTGGGCTCCAGAATGGTGCCCACTTTTAATTACAGTGAGAAATAAAAGTGTCCCAAGGCCAGACTCACCACACGTATTTACCCAGAGCATCCTTTCTCTGCAGTCAAGCTAGATCTGAAGCCCAGTCTTGAACACACGTCACCTGATTTACCAGGAGAATTCACTGCTCTAACTTTTTTCAAATTTGCATGATTAGAGGACTGCTGTGAGCAAGTCCTGTGTCCCTGAGTGGGAAGAAAAAAGCATCCTGGTGACTGTGAATCCTGAGTGGGAATTAGAGGAGAAGGTCTGATGGCCTCTGGCCAGAGCCGGGATTACCTTTGAATCTAGAAATAATTACTGAAATGGTTACTGAAATGAAACCACAGGTTCCTCCCCCTACTGTCCTGTCCCCAGCGGGGGCAGATCTGCCGTTAGATTAGTCGTATTTGAAATAACCAAAAAAAAAGTCCTGTCCAGGATCCAATTTCCAAGACACCTCCTCTGGCATGGTCCCATTCAGGAGGAAACATTTTCTCCTTAGATGGGTGAGTGTATTTAAATACTTGTGAAAACAAACTGAGACCATTAGGACTATGTGTGGTAGTTGTGTTCTGGCATGCTAATCAATTAAGTAGATCCCTCGTTTCCTTTCCCTTAGGGAAGATTGTAACCCCAGGTACCATCACTGGCTGCTTGAAATTAAATGCTTCCTCTCTGGAAAGCCAACCACATCCATTGCAGTCTTTCTGGAGGATGTCTCCACCTGAGCTACCCACCTTTTTGCGTTCTTCTACCTTGCTCCCCTGATAGGCATGTTCCTCCAGGGCTCCCAGCCCCGTATACTCAATAACGCAGACTAAATGGAATTTCATTGAAGAGGCATCCCCAGCAGCTTGTGGGTGGACTTCTTAATGGAGTATGTGATGCAGTTAGTAGGATCTGTGTCCCTTTAAACCCCTCCAAGTGTCCTCACTGCCACTCTCCCAGCCTCTTCCTGCCCCCTAGTCAAGCAGCTCACTGCTCAATACTTGATGATATTAAAGAATTATTGTCAATTAGTTTTAGGTGTGATATTGTTACTGAGGTTTTGCTAAGAAATATACACACACTGAAATATTGATGGATGAAATGATATCACTCTGAGATTTGGGAGGTGGGGGAATGGGTGAGATTAGAAATGAAACAAGATTAGCCATGAGCTGATTATTTATTAAAACTGGGTGATGGATGCACATGGGTTCATAATAATCTTCTGTATATTTCTGGATGCTTATACAACTTTACATAACAATAGTTTAAAAACAGCATCAGGAAACTTTTGCTTCCAGCCAAGATGGAGCATTAGGAAATGGGCTTACCCTCATGCTTGAGAAAAGAGAAGAGAGCAGTGTGTAAGAAACAAGCCACTGAACTTTAGACAATGAAGGACAGTGATCCCTGAAAGATGGGAAACATACAAGGGTAGCCCTGTGGTTGCCGAGCTCATGGCCTTGAGGGTGTTTCCAGGATGTGGTGTGGAGAGAAGGATCCGAGATGGAGCCCAGCAGACTGCCTGTCATGAGGAGTCAGAGCTGAGGGTCGGGGAGTGAAGGAGATCAGAGCACAGAGAGGAGAGAGATACACAGAGAGAACGCAAGCGATGTACCAAGGGTTTGCCTCTGCTACTTGGCATGTGTGTAAGGAAGTTATGTGCAGCTGGGGAAAGAATCAACTAAGATTAGAGGGAACAGTGCCCACCAGCAACACAGAGCTAAGTACAGTGTCTGTGCCCACCCATCAAATAGGAAAAGCACCGAGTGTGATTTCTAGAAGGGTGTTGCCTCAGTAATGGCAAATAATTAACCCTGGAATAAAAACTGCCCTGGTAACACCTAACAAACCATAGAAGTAAGACCCAAAAAGATTAAATTGTTTCCAAGAAATGTAACTACATTCCAGAACACAGCTGAGTAATAGTTATTGGAATATAAATTCATCCAGCACCAAACAATATAAAATTCACATTGTCTGTCATCCAATCAAAAGTTAGCAAGAATGCAAAGATGTGGGAAAGTATGACCCATAATGAAGAGAAATTATTCAATCAAAACCAACCTAGAACTGACATAGATGTTAGTATTATCAGACAAGGACATTAAGAGTTATTAAAAGTTGTAAAAACAGCGGAGTTGAATAAATTGTGTTCTGTATGTTCAAAAATTTAAGTAAAGATGTAGAAGATATTTTTAAAGACCCACATCAAACTTCCAGATATGAAAACTACATGAGATTAAAAATTAACTCAATGGGATTAAGAGCAGATTGAATATTACAGAAAAACAAAGATTAATAAACATAGAGGCATAACAATAGAAACTATACAAAATGAGACAGAGAAAATAAAATTAAAGAAATTTAAAACATGTTAGTGAGTTGTGGAAGAAGTGCAGTCAACCTAAAATATGTGGAATTCCTGAAGAGGGGCGTGAGGGACAGAAAAAAATAACTGAAGAAATGAGCAGTACGTAGGGGAAATTTCTATCACTAACCTTGTTAGAAAAAAAGAAAGGCCTCAAATCAGTGACCTCAGTTTCCACCTTAAAAACTAGAAAAAGAAGAGCAAATTAAACCCAAAGTAAGCAGAAGCAATGAAACAATAAATATCAGAATAGAAGTAATGAAACAGAACAGGGAAAAATAATAGACAACTCAATGAACTCAAAAGTAAATTCATTTGAGATCAATAAAACTGATAAACCTCTAGCCAGATAATCATGGGAAAAAAAGATAAATTAACAATATAAAGAATGAGAAATTACCTTAGTACAGATTGTATAGACACTAAAAGTATTATAAGGGAATATTATGGACAAGTTTATATTAATAATTACAACTTAGATGAAATTGACAAATTCCTTGAAAGGTGAAAACTACCAAAGCCGATGCAAGAAAAAGTAAATAACCTGGATATCTCTCTAGCTCTTAAAGTGATTTAAGTTGGAGTTAAAAGCCTTCACTCAAAGAAAACTGCAGGCACAGACACTTCACTGGTAAATTCTACCACACATAGAAGAAATTATAGCAGTTTTCCACAAACTCTTCCAGAAAATCAAAGAAGAGCTATACTTCCCAATCCATGCTATGAGGCCAGAGTACCCTAATACAAACCCAAACGGTCCAGAGCAGATTTTCCTCATGAAGATCAATATGAAAACTCTAAACAAATTTTTAGCAAATTGAATTCAGTAATATATAAAAAGTATAATACATCATGACCAAGTGGGTTTTATCCCAAGAATGCAAAACTAAGTTAACATTCAAAAATCAATGAAATTTACCATATTGACAAACCAAAACACAGAAAACTATATGATCACCTCAATAGAAATGTAAAGAGTCTGACAAAATCCAACATTCATTCCTGATTTTAAAAATAAATAAAAACTATCAGAAAACTAGGAATAGAAGGGTACTTTCTCAGTCTAATGTAGAGCATTTACAAAACAAACAAATAAGCAAACAAAAAAGCCCTACAGCTACCAAGATACTTACTGGTGAAAGAAAGAATGCTTTCGCACTAAGACCAGGAACAAGACAAGGATGCCAACCCTCACCACTATATACAACATTTCCCTGGAGATTCTAGCCAGTGTAGTCAAGCAAGAAAATATAATTTCAAAAACCATCCAGATTGAAAAGGAAGAGTAAGCTATCTCTAGTCACAGAAGGCATAATGACCTATGTATAAGGTCCAGTGAAATTTACAAAAAGTTATTGGAACTAATAAGTGAGTTCAGCAGTGTTACAGGATACAAGATTAATATGCAGATGTCAATTCCATTTCTATATATCTGCAATGAATAATGGAAATTGAAATTTCAAAAAATAACTTTTTCAGTAGCATCAAAAGATATGAAATACTAGGGATAAATCTGACAACAGTGTGTAAGACCTATACACTGAAACTACAATGCATTGCTTAGAGAATTAAAGACCTAAATGAAAGGAAAGATGTTGCACATCCATGACATCTCAATATTGTTGAGATGTCATTCTCCCCAAATTGATCTTTAAGCTCAACACAATTCCAGTCAAAATCTCAGCAGGCATTTTCTTGTAAAAATTGACAAGCTACTTTAATATTCAAAGAGAAATGCAAAAACCTAGAATAAACAAAAGAACTTTGAAAAATTAGAGCAAAGTTGCAGGCTAACAATATCTGTTATTAAGAATCATTACGGGGCTTCCTTGGTGGCGCAGTGGTTGAGAGTCCGCCTGCCGATGCAGGGGACGCGGGTTCATGCCCCAGTCTGGGAAGATCCCACATGCCACGGAGCGGCTATGGCCGCTGAGGCTGCGCGTCCAGAGCCTGTGCTCCGCAACGGGAGAGGCCACAACAGTGAGAGGCCCGCGTACCACTAAAAAAAAAAAAAAAAAAAAAAAAAGAATCATTACGAAGGTCCATAATCAAAAGAGTGTGGAACTGGCATAAAGATAGAGAAATAGATAATGAAACATTGGTAAGTCAAAAAATAGCTCATATATATTGACTCCCGAAAACCAGTAAAGAAACGAAGGCAATTCAATGCAGAAAAAATAATCTTTTCAATAAATGATGGTGAAATAATTGGATATTCATGTACAAAAAAACCCACTTTGAGCTATACCTCACACATATACAAAAATTACCTCAAAATGGATGATAGACCTAAATGTAACACCTAAAACTCAAAAATATTTTAGAAAAACGCATAGGAGAAAATCTTAATGGCCTTAGGTTAGGCAAAGTTTTTTTTCCAGCTTTATTGAGATCTAATTGAAAAATAAAATTGCAAGATATTTAAAGTGTACACATGATAATTTGATATATGTATACACTGTGAAAGGATTTCCTTACCAAGTTAATTAACACATCCATCAACTGTTTGCCTTTTTCCTTTTTTTTGTAAGAAAATTTAAGCTCTACCCTCTTAGCAAATTTCAGTTATACAATACACTGTTATCAACTATAGGAACCACATAATACATTAACCCCTCAGACCTTTTTCATCTTATAACAGAAAGTTTGTACCCTTTTACCAACCTCTCCCCATTTCCCCCACCTCCCAACCCCTGAAAACCACTTCTCTACTTTCCGTTTCTATGAGTTCAAATTTTTTTTTAAGATTCCACATATAAGTGAGATCATACATTATTTGTCTTTGTCTGGCTTATATCACTTAGCACTTAGCATAATGCCCTCCAGGTTCATCCATGCTGTTGCAAATGACAGGATTTCCTCCATTTTTAAGGCTGAATAATATTCTATTGTGTATATATATTTTCTTTATCCATTCATCCATCAGTGGACATTTATGTTGTTTCCATATCTTGGCTATTGTGAATAATGCTGCAATGAACACGGGAGTAGAGGTGTCTCTTGGAGATAATGATTTTGTCTCCATAGGATAAATACTCAGGAGTGGGATTGCTGAATCATATGGTAGTTCAATTTTTAATTTTTTGAGGAACCTCCATACTGTTTTCCATAGTGACTATACTAATTTACATTCCCACCAACAGCTCACAAGCATTCTTTTTTTCCATATCCTTGCCAGCATTTGTTATCTCTTGTCTTTTTTAAAATAGACATCCTAACAGGTGTGAGGTGTCATCATGATTTTGATTTGCATTTCCCTGATGATTAGTGATGTCAAGCACCTTTTCGTATATTTGTTGGCCATTTGTATGTCTTCTTTGGAAAAATGTCTATTCAGGCCCTTTGCACATGTTTTAATTGGATTATTTGGGGGATTTGCTCCTGAGTTATAGGAGTTCTTTGTATATTTTGAATATTAACTCCTTATCAGATATGCAGTTTACAAATATTTTCTCCCATTCCATAGGTTGCTTTTTTATTTTGCTGATGGTTTCCTTTGCTGTGCAAATGTTTTTTAGTTTGATGTAGTCCCACTTGTTTATTTTTTATTTTCATGTCAAATCTAAAAATCGTTGCCAAGACAAATGTCAAAGAGCCAACTCTCTAATTTTCTTCTGAGAGGTCTTCAGGTCTTAGGTTCCAGTCTTTAATCCATTCTGGTTGATTTTTGTATATGGTGTAAGATAGTGGTCCAGTTTCATACTTTTGCATGTGGCTGTCCAGTTTTCCCA
Organism: Physeter macrocephalus; assembly: GCF_002837175.3. Lineage (NCBI taxonomy): Eukaryota > Metazoa > Chordata > Mammalia > Artiodactyla > Physeteridae > Physeter > Physeter macrocephalus. Next base: position 69,777,301 of record NC_041224.1, on the reverse strand, counting down.
ACACTATTTATTGAAGAAACTATTCTTTCCCCATTGTGTATTCTTGGCACCCTTGTTGAAATTAGTTGACCTTATACATGTGGGTTTAGTTCTGGGCTCTCTATTCTGTTCCACTGACCTATGTGTATGCATTTATGCCAGCACCATACTGTTTTTAATACTGTCTCTGTGTAATATAGTTTGAAATCAGAAAGTGGGATGCCTCTAGCTTTGTTCTTTCTCAGGATTGCTTTGGCTATTCAGGGTCTTTTGTGATTCCATACACATTTTAGGATTTTTTTCTACTTCTGTAGAAAATACCTTTGTAATTTTTTTTTTCTTTTTTTTTTTTTTTTTTTTTTGCGGTACACGGGCCTCTCACTGTTGCAGCCCTTCCCATTGCAGAGCACAGGCTCCGGACACGTAGGCTCAGCGGACATGGCTCACGGGCCCAGCCGCTCTGCGGCATGTGGGATCTTCCTGGACCGGGGCATGAACCCGTGTCCCCTACATCGGCAGGCAGACTCTCAACCACTGCGCCACCAGGGAAGCCCATACCTTTGTAATTTTGATACGGATGGCATTGAATCTATAAATGACTTTGGGTAGTATAGACATTTTAACAATATTAATTCTCCCAACTTAATGGAATGTCTTTCCATTTATTTGTGTCTTCTTCAGTTTCTTTCATCAAAGTCTTATAGTTTTAAGTGTAAAGATCTTTCACTTCTGTGGTTAAATTTATTCCTAAATAAATGCTATTGTAATTTTCCTTTCTGATAATTTGTTGTTGGTGTATAGAAATGCAAATGATTTTGTGTATTAATTTTGTATCCTGAAAATTTACTGAATTTGTTTATTAGGTCCAACAGCATTTTGGTGCAGTCTTTATAAATATAATATTATTTTTTATACATAAGATCACGTCATCTGCAAATAGAGACAATTTTGCTTCTTCCTTCTGATTTTGATGACTTTTATTTCTCTTTCTTGTCTAATTGCCCTTGCTAGGACATCCAGTACTATGCAGAATAAAAGTGGTGAAAGTGGGCATCCTTGTCTTGTTCCTGATCTTAGAGGAAAATCTTTCAGCTTTTCACCATTGAGTATGATGTTAGCTGTGGGCTTGCCCTATATGGCCTTTATTATGTTGAGGTATGTTCCCTTTATACCCATTTTGTTGAGAGTTTGTATCATGAAATGAAGTTAAATTCTGTCAAATGCTTTTTCTGCATCTATTGAGATGATCCATTGGTGATATAGATATCCATGTTATGATATTTATTCCCCATTGCATCAATGTGATGTATCACATTGATTGACTTGTGGGTGTTGAAACATCCTTGCATCCCTGGAATAAATCCCACTTGATCATGGTGTATGATCCTTTAAATGTATTATTGAATTCAATTTTCTAATATTTTGTTGAGGAATTTTGCATCTATGTTTATCAGGGATATTGGTCAAAAATATTCTTTTCTTGTAGTATCCTTGTCTGGCTTTGGTATCAGGGTAAGGCTGGCCTGATAAAATGATTTTGAAAGTGTTCCTTCCTCTTCTGTTTTTTTGGAAGAGTTTGAGAAGGATTGGCATTAGTTCTGCTTTAAATGTTTGCTAGAATTCATGAGCGAGGCCATCTAGTCCTGGACTTTTCTTTGTTGGGAGGTTTTTGATTACTGATTCAATCTCCTTACTAGTAATTAGTCTGTTCAGATTCTCTATTTCTTCATGATTTAGTCTTGATAAGTTTTATGTTTCTAGGAATTTTCCATTTATTCTAGGTTGTCCAATTTGTTGGCACATAATTGTTCATAGCAGCCTCTTATGATCCTTTGTATTTCTGTGGTCTCAGTTGTAATATGTCCTCTTTAACTTATAATTTTATTTATTTGAGTCTTCTCTTTTGTAAGTCTAGCTAAAGATTTCTCTGTTTTGTTTATCTTTTTAAAAAACAGCTCTAAATTACGTATATTTTTTTCTATTGTTTTTCTGGTTTCTGTTTTTTTTCCACTCTGATATTTGTTATTTCTTTCCTTCTACTATGGGCTTAGTTTTAGTCCTTTTCTAGTTCCTTGAGGTGTAGAGTTAGGTTATTTAATTGAGACCTTTCTTTTTTCTTAATTTAAGCACTTATCATTAAAAAGGTCCCTCATAGAACTGCTTTTACAGCAAATCATAAGTTTTGGTGTGTTGTGTTTCCATTTTCATTTGTTTCAAGATTTTTTTAATTTCTCTTTTGATTTCTTCTTTGACTCATTGGTTGTTCGGGAACATGTTTTTTAATCTCCACATATTTGTGAATTTTCCAGTTTTCTTGTAATTGATTTCTAGTTTCATACCAATGTGGTCACAAAAGATACATAGCATGATTTCAGTCTTTCTTAATTTTTTAAGACTTGTTTTGTGGCCTAACATACGATCTGTCATGGAGAATGTTCCATGTGCACTTGAGAAGAATGTGTGATCTGTTGTTGTTGGATGGGATGTTCTGTATATGTCTGTTAGGCTTATGTGTTCTAAAGTATGTTTAAATCCAGATGTTCCTTTATTGTTTTTTATCTAGATGATTTATCCATTGTTGAAAGTGTGATACTGAAGTGCCCTGCTATTATTGTTTTGCTGTGTATTTTTCTCCCTTCAGATCTGTTAATATTTGCTTTATATATTTAGGTCCTCCTATGTTCGGTACATAGTTATTCACAAATATTATGTCCTCTTGATGAATTGACCCCTTTATCATCATATAATAACCTTCTTTGTCTTTTGTTACCATTTTTGACTTAAAATGGTTTTTGTCTAAGTATGGCTACCCCAGCTTTCTTTTGGTTTCCACTAAAATGGCATATCTTCTTTATCCCTTCATTTTCAGACTATGTGTGTCCTTAAAACTGAAGTGAATCTCTTATAGGCAATGTATAGTTGGGTGTTTTTTTTTCATCCATTCAACTACTCTTTGGATTGGAGAACTTAGTCCATTTACATTCAAAGTAATTATTGATAGATATAGACTTACTTTTGCCATTTTGTTCATTGTTCTCTGGTTTCTTAAAAAAAAATTCCTTTGTTCCTTTCTTCCTCTTTTTCTGGCTTCCATTGTGATTTGATGATTTTCTATAATGATATTCTTTTTTTTTTACTTTATCTTTTGCATATCTACTGTAGGCTTTTGCTTTGTGTTTACCATGAGGCTTACATAAAACTTATTGTATTTATAGTAGTCTATTTTAAGCTCATACAACTTAACTTTGAACACATGCAAAAGCGCCACATTTTTACACTCCTCCACATTTCATATTTTTTGTCAAAATGTCTTTATACATTCTGTATCCATTAACAAATTATTATAGTTGTAGTTATTTTTAATACTTTTGTCTTTGAACCTTTATGATAGAATTATATGTGATTTACCTACCACCATTACAAAATTAGCGTATTCAAAATTTAGCTTTATATTTACCTCTACTAGTGAGTTTTATACTTCATATATTTTATGTTACTAATTAGCATTCTTTTGTTTCATCTTGAAGAATTCCCTTTAACATTTCTTGTAAAGCTGGTCAAATGGTAATGAAAGTGTTCAACTTTTGTTTGTCTGGAAAACTCTTTATCTCTCCTTCAATTCTGAAGGACAACTTTCCTGGGTAGAGTATTTTTGGATGGCAGTTTTTGCCTCTCAGCTCTTTGAATACCATCCCACCCCGTTCTGGCCTGCAAAGTTTCTGCTGAAAAATTTGCTGATAGTCTTATAGAGATTCCCTTGTACATAACACATTGCTTTTCTCTTGCTGCTCTTAAGATTCTCTTCTTGTCTTTAACTTTTAACAGTTTCATTATAATATGTCTCAGTGTGGGTCTATTTGGATTGAGCTTGTTTAGAACTCTCTGGGCTTCCTGGATCTGGATGTTCTTTTCCCTACATTAGGGTAGTTTTCAGCCATTATTTCTTTGAATAAACTTTCTGCCCCTTTCTCTCCCTTCTTCTTCTCAAACCCCTGTAATGTGTAATTGATCCTCTTGATTGTGTCCCAAAAAAATCTCTTCACTCTTTTTCATTCTTTTTTCTTTTTGCTCCTCTGATTTGATGAATGCACTGCTCTGTCTTCTGGTTAATTGATCCTTTCTTCTATTTGATGTAGTCTGATGTTGACCCTCTCTACTGAATTTCTCAGTTCAGTTACTGTATTCTTTAGATCTATGATTTCTGCTTGGTACTTTTTTATATTTTCTCTTTGCTGAAATTCTTACTTTGTTCAAGTGTTGCTCTCTTGACCTCGATGAGCAACTTTATGGCCATTATTTGGAATTCTCTATGATGTAAATCACTTATCTCCATTTCATTAAGATCTGTTTCTGGAGATTTATCTTGTTCTTCTGTTTGAAACATATTCTTCTATTTCTTCATCTTCCTTGACTCTCTGTGTTAGTGTCTGTGCATTAGATAAAACAGCCACCTCCCCCAGTCTTGGCAGGGTGGTCTTGTGTAGTTAGATGAATCTTATCATTCAGACCAGCCTAAGCTTTTAATTGTCTCTCAAAACTTTGTGATTTTTCCAAGCTGCCTTTTTCGTTCTTAGTGGCTCCCAGAAGTTGAGAATGTGCCAAGACCTGTCAGTGTTCCAAGGGAAGGATCATTGTTAGCACCTAGATGCAGGCCAATTCGAAGCTGGACCCACAGGTACCTGCTGGGGAAGTATATAGTTAAGGTCCTTCCAGGGACAAACTTAGAGATGAGCCATTTTTTTCCTGCTCCCTCTGTGCCAAGCCTGGGTATATAGCTATGGTGTGTGTGTGTGTGTGTGTGTGTGTGTGTGTGTGTGTGTTGGGGTGGGGTGGAGGTGAGGGGGGTGCTCCTGTACCCATTAAGAACTGCTTCTTCATTTGCTACAGTCCTGTGGGACTTATGAATGTAAGTCCTATTGGCTATCAGAATGAGATCCTGGGGTCCATTCCTCAGTCAGCAGCCACAAAATATGGGGCTCTAGGCATGTGTACAATTCCCTTCCAGGGAAATATTGATGTCTTGGTTTTATTGTTGGAGCAGGCTGGAGGAAAAAGGTGGGGGAGGTGTCCATCAGTTTCCCCAGTCTCTGGGGAAGATCACTTCCAACCCCTAGACACATTCTCTCCCTCAAGTAGCAGCTTTTAAAATATGCAGATAAACCCTTTTCAGGGAAAGACAGAGAGTGGCATTTTAGCTTGCTCCCTCTGTACTGGGCCTTGGGATGATAACCTGTTAAGAACTACTTCACTTTCTCTAGTCCTATGGAATTCATGAGTGGAAGCCCTGTTGGCTCTCAGATCTAGACAACCCAGGGACCTATCCCTCAGGTGGCAGCCATAGAAGCTGGGGTGCAAATGAGGCTACAAGATCCTCCAGGGAGATACTGGTGACTTGGAGTGGGCTGGAGGGAGAAGATGGATAGGGTGTCTGCCAGCTTCCTAGGTCTTCAGGGAGCATGATAGCTGGCCCCTAGATGCATGCTAAATTAGAAGCCTGCCCCTCAGGCAGCAGCTTTTAAAGTACACAGATAAACAGACCCCTTTCAGGCAAAGACTGGGAGATGGACGTTTTTGCTTCTCCCTCTGCACTGAGTCCTGGTGGTGGGGGGATATATACAGTAAGGAGCCCATTAAGAACTGCTTCTTTGTTTGCTATAGTCTTGTGGGTCTCCTGGATACAAGCCCCACTGACTTTCACATCTAGGTGTTTGGGGGGATCCATTTCTCAGATGGGAGTATTAAAATTTGAGGAGCTAAATGTGGGGTCCAAACCCTTTGCTCCTCAGGAAGAAGCTGGGGGTTAGGGATTCCCCTCCCAAATGTATGACACAGTGCTAAGGTAGGGTTTATGGCAAGATTGTATCTCAGCCTTTTCTTCCGGTTTCAATGTGGGTATTTTCTTGTTCTCCGGATATGTGAGTCACATGACTTATTTCTGGATCTCTCTCAGAGGGCATTGCTCTGTGTTTAGTTGTACTTTCAGTGCATCTGTGGAAGGGGGGGTGCTCCAAAGACTCCTGTGTTGCCATCTTAGTTAACTCACCTAGGCAAAGATTTTTTAGATATGACCAAAAACAAAAACATGATTCATAACAGAAAAAATGATAAATTGGACTTCATCATAATTAAAAACTGCTTTTTATAGTGCTAAGAAAACTAAAAGATAAACCACACGTTGGAAGACAATATTTGCAAACCATAGATCTAATAAAGGTTTTGTTTCTAAAATGTGTGTATGGAACTCTCAAAACTCAATTAAAAATAAAACTACCCAGTTAAAAAATGAGCAAAAGATTTGATCAGCCACTTTACCAAATAAGATAAATGAGTGTCAAATAAGCACATGAAAAGGAGCTCAGCATTATTGTCATTAGAGAAATGCAAATGAAAACCAGAATGAGATACTACTATACATTTATTGAATGACTAAAGCCAAAAATACTGACCATAGCAAGTTTTGACAAGCACATGGAGGGACTGGTATCCTCATACACTTGTGGCAATGTGAAATGCTGCAGCCACTCAGAAACAATTTGGTGGCATCTTAAAAATTAATGTATCTTAGCATGCAACCCATCAATTTCACTCTTAGGTATTTATTTACCAAACAGAACAGAAAGCATTTGTCCATACAAAAACTTGTACAAAGATAATCTTGTATTTATTTGTAACAGCTAAAAACTAGAAACAACTCAAATGTGCATCAACAGATAAATAGATTAAAAATATATGGTATAACCATACAAAGGAATACTACTCAGCAATCAAGAGGATTGAATTATCCATACATGCAACAGCATTGATGAGTCTCAAGATAATTACGTTGAGTGAAAGAAGCCAGACAGTACATATTGTACAATTCTACTTATATAAAACTCCAGAAAACACACACTCATCCATAATGACATAAAACAGATCATTGATAGCCTCAGACAGCACGAGGGGGAGCAGGCCAGAGGGATCACAAAGCAGCCTGAGGAATCTTTTGAAAATGATGGATGTGTTCACTATCTTGATTGTGTTGATGGTTTTGTAGTATATATGTATGTAAAAACTTACCAAATTGTATACTTCAAATATGTTCATTTTATTCCATGTCAATTATATAAAGCTATTAAAGACAGCACCTGGAATCTGGGATATGGGGTATCATTGTTCTCACTTATGGCTGAAATGACCGTGCTTCCCTTCTCCATGCTTGGGGGAGACCAACAAGCATCTGGGCAGAGGCTGTTCCTCCTGTGCTTGGGTAAGCAAGGTGACTGAGGGGAGAGTGCCCTTCCCAAAGGACCTCCATGTGTAGCCACAGCTGTCCTTGCAAATGCCAGACAGCCTAAAGTGAACAAATGTCACAGTTTTCAGATCTTCACTTGCTTGTGAGTCTCACATTTAACCTTCAGCTAAATCAACTTTTAGAAGCCCAACTCATGCTCTAAACCTTAGAATTGTAACATTTACATTCTTTTAGGTTGAATGAGATAGTCCTTGGGCCAGTGTTTCCCAAAGTATTGTACACACCCCACTGTCTCCTTTTTGAAATGTCCAGTTAACATTAACCACCCTGGAAATGCATATCCAGGGTAGGGCTGATGAGGGCTCCACATGAATGGCCTCTGATGAACTCATCTCTTTCTGAGGTAGAGAGTAAAACTGACATGAAACAAGTATAAACATTATATTCCAAGTCCATGAAAACATTGTCAAAATAGACACTGTCTAGCACCCCCAAGTTATAAACAGTTTCATACAGACATACCTCACTTCTCTCATATGTCCTGCACTAGTTTACATGAAAGTAAACTTTGTGCTGTCTCCTCAACATTCTACCAGGGTTGGTTTGTGTGCCCAGATATGACGGAAGTGATGGGACGTCCCTTCCAAGATTACATTGTGAAAACATGCAGAAAAGTTGAAAGACTTATTCAGTGGATGCCCATGCACCTACCACCTAGATTCTACAATCAACATTTTATTCTACTTACTTTATCACATGTATTTTCTCTCTGTCCACTCTTCTCTCCACCCATCAATCCATCTAATTTTTCATGTATTTTGAAATAAGTTGCAGATATGTCACTTACATTTTACCTTAAATACCGTCGACTAGGGTACAATATTTGTTTATGCTTCTTTTTAAAGTAAAATCCATGCAATAAATGCACAAACCTTATGTGTACCACTAACAAATTTTGCAAAATGCACACACTTGTGTGACCCAAACTGTTAACAAAATATAAAGTACTACCATGGTTTCAGAAAGTTCCCTCACTCCTTTTCCTAGTCAAAACTCATCCCCACATCTCCCCAACCCCCGGTGACCATTGTTCCAACGTTTTTCCATCTTGATTGGTTTTGCTTGTTCCATAACCTCACAAAAATCAAATCATCAGTATGTGCTGTTTTGTGTCTGTTAATCTCACTGAGAATGATTTTGAGATTCATTCATGTTGTGTATCAGTAGTTCATTTCATTGCTGAGTGGTCTTGCAATTATGTGTATATACCACAGTTCATTTATTTGTTCACTGTTCGATGGGCATCTGAGTGGTTTCCAGATCTGGCTATTATGAATAAAACTGCTACAAACATTCTGGTACAAGTCTTTTTATGGATATGTGATTTCATTTTTCTTGGATAAATACATAGGAGTAGATATCAAGGATCATAGGTAGATATAGCTGGATCATAGGTGGGTATGTGTTCAGTTTTAGAGAAACTGTAGGACCTTTTCATATAATGTTTGTACTGTTTTACACTCCCACTGTAATGGTGCATGAGAGTTCCAGTTGCTCCATAATCTTTGCCAACACTTGGTACTGTTGTCTTCTTTACTTCAGCCATTCTGGTGCACATGTAGTGATATCCTGCAGCACTTCTTCTTAAAATTAGGAATGTTTACGTCATCAAAGTCTAGTGTCATGGTGTATTCGTTATGCATTGCTACATACTGAATAATCCCAAAATTTAGCAGCTTAAACCAGAAATCATATATCTTCTCACACCATTTCTGAGGACTGAGAACCCAGGCATGGCTTAACTGTATGGTCCTAGCTCCGTCTTTCATGAGGTTGCAGTCAAGTTGGGGCTATGTCATCTGAAGCTTGACTGGGGCTGGGGGATCTGCTCCAGGCTCCTCACATGGTAGCCGGCAGGTCTCCACTCTTCACTGGTGCTTATTGGGGGACATCAATGTCTCACTACATGCCTGAGTATCCTCAGAAGATGTGAGTTGATTTAGAAAGAGAGACAGAGAGAGGGGGATAGAGGGACCCCAAGGTGGAAACCACAAAATTTCACAATGTAATCTTGGATGAGACATCCCATCACTTCTGCCATATCTGGGCACACAAACTAACCCTAGTAGAATGTGGAGGGAATGGCACAAAGGTGTAAGTAACAGTAGGTGGGATCTCTGGGGGTTGTCTTGGAGTCTGGCTACCATACATGGAAGAAGATAGAAGCAGCTACTGGCAGGGGAGGGAAATTGTCGTCAGGGCTGATTGGAATATCAATCAGCTGAAGTGTTTCTGTGAAATTTGCTGAAGCTGGTTAGACTATCCTGTATCTAAGCTCTAGTCCACCACTTCCTGGCCAGCTAGGATCACTGGACAAAGGAGTTTAAATCTGAGCCTCAGTTTCTACAGATGTAAAATGGTGGTGTGATTAAATGAAATCATGTATGTACAGCACCAAGCACATAAAAGGGTCCCAGTAGAGGGCAATTATCAATACTTCATACACATGGCAGTCTTATGCCCTTCACACAATGTAATTTTATCTCATTTCATTGTTCAGGACTAGATGTGCCAAAGTCCATCTGGAAAGATCCCAATGGACTACTGATAAGCCCTTGGAAAAGACCAGTTTCAGATTCATTTTCTTTTTATTCCCTGATATTTAGGAAGTTTTATTCTATCACTGTGTATCATTTGCCTTATTAGTCATGGTTGTTCCTCTAACAGTTTGTTGTGAACTGTTAATGCTTATGTCGTGATTTTGGAACTATTAGCGTACTTCCCTCTTCTTCTTGCCAGAATTATTTTGGTGATAATAAACAGGCCTATAAGAATAAATACCATTGCTTTTAATTTGGTATTATATTTGGACTAAGAATGAATCATAATAGACTAATTTAAAAGGTACAAGTGTGGGCTTCCCTGGTGGTGCAGTGGTTGAGAGTCTGCTGCCAATGCAGGGGGCGTGGGTTTGTGCCCCGGTCCTGGAAGATCCCACATGCTGCGGAGCGGCTAGGCCCGTGAGCCACGGCCGCTGAGCCTGTGATTCTGGAGCCTGAGCTCCGCAACGGGAGAGGCCACAACAGTGAGAGGCCTGTGTACTGCAAAAAAAAAAAAAAAAAAATGTACAAGTGTATAAAACTACCTACTTATTTATATATTTGTATTTATAGATATGCTATTTATATTTTGTTACATATTAATAACGTTTTCCCCACTTTTTAATAGTTCATTTCTTTTTAATAAGTAAAGCATGCACATAATACAAACCCTAATAGGGACAAAATGCTGTTCAGTGGAAAGCCTCTCCATCTCCCCTTCCTCCCAGTCTTCTAGTTTCTATCCCCAGATGCTTTTAAAATCAAATGTATTCTAAGTAGCCACCTAACATGTCACATCGTGCAAAACCTGGTACAAAGTCCGTTACAAAGTATTTGCAATTTAAAACCAAAAAAATAATGTTTTAAAGGTTCTTATTGAAGTATTGTATGCACATAGAAATTACCAAAATTATAAGTATACAGTCAAATGAATTCTCATACTTCATCACTGATAACCATGATTGATAACAAATCAAAAGCTATGACATTATCAGTAGCCTGTAAGTCCCTTTCTTTCCCTCTTCCTGTCACTAACCTTCCTTCTCCCCACAGGTAACTACAACCATGGCTTCTAATTAGTTTTTTTCTGTTCTTGAACTTTGTATACATGGAATCATACAATATATATTCTTGTGTGTCTGGCTTCTTTTGCATATAGATGAAGATGGAGAGAGATAGAGACAGAGAGAGAGATAGATCCGTCTTTCCAGGGTTATTGATTATGTTAAGTCTTTCCAAAGAACGATCTTTTGGCTTTATTAATTCTTTCTATTGTTAGTTGTCTATTTCATGAAGTTCTGGTCTTATCTTTATAAATGCTTAGTATATTTAGTTATAGTTCTATCAACTCACTGATTTTTCTTTGTTTTAATCATTTTTTGTTCCTTCTTTTCCTTCCTTTGTTATCTTTTGGTTTAAATTGCTATTCTTTTTAACTAATTAACATGGATACTTCCATCAGGGATTGGCAGATTTTTCTGCAAAAGGACAGATAGTAAACACACTAGGTTTTGCAAGCCATGTATGGTCTCTGTCTGTCACATTCTTTTTTAACTCTTTAAAAATGTAAAAGCTGTTCTTACCCCGTGCATCACACAAAAACAGGCAGGCTGGAATTGGCCTATGGGCCATAAATTGCCAACCCCCAACTTAGATTATTTATGTTCAGTTCAACCTCTTCTTTTCATGTATTTATATTGAAGGCTAGACATTTCTGCTAAATTCCCAAGCTTTTGAAAATTTTCTATTTATCTTTTTGTCGTTGATTTCTAACACACACACAAAACAAGGCAAGGGCAAGCACTGACTGACTCATCTGGTAAAGATACAACAAACCACCTTTGGATTCAGTTTATTACTTATATAGACAGTGAAAGGAAGAGTAGCGAGAGGTGCCAGGCCCTAGGTCCTCATCGCTCACACCAAAAAGGGCAACACCAAAACACTGGAGCCACATGTCCGCAGTGTGAGCCATGGGATTACCATGGCTGAGGAGCCGACTATAGGCTGCATTTATATCTATACTAATTTCATCTACTTGTTCTGAAGAAGCACTTTGTTCAACCCTCCAACTGTGATTGTGGACGTGTATATTTCTCCTTTATTTTCTGTTGGCTTTTGCTTTGTATACTTTGAGGTTAAGTACATTCAGTCTTGTCACATCTTCCTATTGGACTGACTCCTTTAGAATGATAAACACTTTTTCTTCTAACTTTACTAAAGTTTTATTTTCCTTAAAATCTACTTTTCCGAAATGAGTATTTCTACATTAGCTTTCATTTGGTTAGTGTTTGCACATATATGTTTTTCTATCTTTTTACTTTCAACCTTCCTGACACCTGGTATTTAAGATGTAGCTCTTCTAAGCAATATATAATTAGGGTTTTTTTTTTCATCCAGTCTGATCATCTATCTATAACATGGAGTATTTCGTTTCCCTACACTGGATGTGATAACTGATATATTTGGTTATAGATCTAACATCACACTGTTTTCTGTTTTTCCAATCTGTTCTTTGTTCCCTTTTTCCATCCTTCTTGGCTTATTTTGTATAAATCAAAATGTTTATTATCAATTTTCCCCTTCTAGTTTATTAGCCATGCATCCCTTCCTATTCTTTTAGCAGTTACTATAGAGATTATAACATGCATCCTTGACAACAGAGTTCCCCTTAAATTTGTGCCCTCTGACACTTCAGATAGTTCAAGGAATTTAGAATTTAACTCCATTTACCCCCTCCTGTCTTTCATGCTAATGCTGTCCCATAATTTGATTCTATTTTAAACCCCATAAAGCAAACATTATTCTCTATGGAGTCAGTACTCATTTAGACATTTAGAAACTTTCCACTACTCTTTATTCTTTCCTGTACCTCTGGGCTTCAATCTGGGATAATTTCCTTCTGTCTAAAGAACACCCTTAAGTATTTTCCTTACTGTGGTCCACTAGCAATAAATGCTCTCAGACTTTGTTTACCTGGATTTTTTAAAATTTTGCTTTTACTTTTGGAAGATAATTTTTACAAGATATAAGGATCTAGACCAGCATTTGTTTTCTTTCAGCCCTTTGAATATATCATTCCATCTTCTTCTGGACTTCATTATTCTATTGAGAAGTTAATGTCTATCTCCTTATTGCTCATTTGAAGGTAATGTGTCCTTTTTTCTCTTCCTGGTTCTAAAATTTTGTTCTTCATCTTAGGTTTCCAGCAGTTCTATTAAAATGTGCCTACTTGTGTTTTCCTTCTGTTTTTCCTCCTTGGGGTTCATACCGCTTCTGAATCTGTGGCTTGGTATCTTTCATTAATTTCAGAAAATTCTGTCATTATCTTTTTTTAAATATTGCTTCTGTCCCATCCTCTATACTGTATTCTTTCTTTCTGGGACTCAATTATATGTATTTTGGATCTGATGCTCCTTGTCTGTGCTTATGCTTATGCACTTACACTTACATTTCTCATCCACCACCCTCCCACCCCCACTCTGACTGTGCATGCATGTGTGTGTGTGTGTGTCTGTATGTGCACATGCACATACAAGCTTCAGACTGGAGTTTTCCTTCTGACCTGTCTTCCAGTTTATTAATTCTCTTTATGTGGGTACCAAGTCAGCTCTCAAACATACCCACTGAGTTCTTATTTTTAGTTATTCTATTTTTCAGTTCCAGAGTGTCCACTTGGCTTATTTTATATTTCCCAGTTCTCTGCCAAAATTCTTCAATTTCAACATATTTGTTATAATTATTTTAAAATATATGTTTGTCTAGATCTCCTGTTTTTCTGTTCCTGCTGTTTGATTTTCTGTTATTTTTCTGTCCTGTCTTAATTTCTCATCATCCTGATCATTTTAACAAATACTGGATATTGGATTAGATATTAAAATTTTGAGATACAAATTTAGGCTCTGGATGAGTTTATCATTTTCCAGAGGTGATTCAATTTGTTTATTTCAGGCAGTTTGGATGGGGGTATTAGCAATGTAAGACCACTTTAATGAGAGAGTCAGAGATTTAAGTGATCTGAAGTTGGACTTATTTCTATACTATGACTGCTCTACTTCTAGTTCACTCTGACTCTTGGGATACCATCCCTTCAGTTCCCAGCTGAAAGCCCAGGGTGTTGACCAAGGTCTGTTCTTCATGGGCCCTGAATTCTAGTTTTTGTCATCCCAGATTCAGATTTATTGAAAGCTCTCTCACCTTTTCAGCCTCTTAGCCACTGCTCTCATCATTGGTGATACCTGCAGTGGGGAAAGTGGCTCTCAGTGCAAGACTCACCTCTCCTATCTTCAGTCTCCTCCCAGATCTTAGCCTTAAAATTCCTCACTGCCCTTGTATTCTCTGATGTCACCTAACAACCTTCTTTCTTACATTTTGCCATGTTTTCTAGTTATTCCAATGTGAGTGTTGGTCTGAAACAACCTAGTCCTCCATTGCCAGAAACAAAACTCCCAAGTATGGTTTGAGTTTGTTTACTGTGATATCACTGATCAATGCTTCAATATTAGAATAAGCATGCAGTAGTTTTGTATATGATATTTTTTAATCAAAGAATCCCAAACTGGCTGATGTCAGCATTATATAGCTATTCTTGAAATAGAATAGTATTACTTAACTCACATATGGAAAAGGGTGGTTGTAAATATTACCTATTTAATCTCCAGATAGACTACTGCCTTCCAAAACAAAAGTTGTACATTAGACAGTTAATGTGACAGATGTCAACATCAGCTATTTAGCTTTACAGGATTGTTGTTTACACAGATGAATTGTCTACAGGATGTATAATTCCATTGTTGTTAGATGTCATACATTTTGGCAGTAAAGGGAACTTTTCAAAACCATGAACACAGATTGTCTGCCATGGTTTACATTTTACAAGTCATGTTAGAAAATTCAGTTAATTTTGTTAGCCATCTACATTCTGACCAATTTATTTTAAAGAACTCCATGTACCAACAGTACTAAGTGACTTCCCATGTTGAGAGGAATTTGACATGTTTCCAACTCTCTACTTCTGTGCGTTTGTGTGTGTGTGTTTATAACTGGACCGCCTCTAAAAGCCTGCCCCAGGTCTGCAGCACTTTGTATCTCCCTGAGGCTAAAATCAACTTCCCAGGGCTTTGCAAGTGAAGATGGTAAAATGGTAAAGTTTCACAATAACTCTGTGGATCTAGCAAGAGATGCTGATGTGAAATCTAGGTTATTCTGCATTTGCTTGGGCCAAACATTGCAAGCCAAGAGCATCCATGGCTGGAATATTAGGATGTATGTGGATCACTGGATTCAAACCGGTGATTTTGGTGGAGGCTTATGTAGATGTTTAACTTTGGTTGAGATAAATGAGCTGTGTTCTTAATAATGTTCTCCTGTCATTGAGACTGGACTCTAAGAATATCCAGAAAGACCCATTGATGTTGATACTGGCGCTGCTCCCATGGTGTGACATTCATGGGTTCCCCACAGCCGCCACAGAGATAGCTCAGTACTGGGAGCGTGAGCCTCATCCTTCATCACTTCCTGCCCATGTGCAGCCAGCACAGTCTTTCTCATGGCTGGAGAAAGGCAGTGGGGTGGGAGGAAGGCCCTACTCCAGAGCCAAGGCTGGCAGACTCTTCATGCAGCACTGGGGCAACCACATGGGAGTGTAGCTATCGGAGTTCCTGACTTAAGTAATGGAATGTTTGGCCCGAGGCATAGATTAAGCCCTTCCAGAAAACGAGTCTGAAAAACTAACTGATCGTTCTCCACTTTCAACAGTTCATTCCATGATTTCAGGCCTCAGTTCCCAGCAGATTGGTGATGGGGGTGGGTGAGCATGAAGGTGCCCCAGCCGTGCAGGGTCCACACTGCTGGTGTGCGTGCATATTTAGAACTGCCCCCGGCCCCGCCCCTTCAGGATGCAGGCTCAGAGGCTACCGAGGAGCATCAGTAATCTGCTCATCTGGGCCTGGGTGGGGCACTCAGAGGAGGGCAGCTTGGGTTTCAAATGCAAGCAGCCCCACACGACTGAACGCATGCGTGGCTGCAGTCCCCAGCGCACCCCTGTGCATCCAGTGCATCCCCCACATCCTTCACGATTCAGGGACCCTTCTTGTCTGTGGCTGCCCTGAGGGAGACAGAGTAATAGCTGCCCCCCAGGAGGCTAAGTGTGTACATGCAACAGTACACACACACACACACACACACACACACACACACACTGCACAGTCACCATCCATACCCACCACACACACACCACACAACATATTCACCCTGCACACCCACCGTTCAACCTCTGCCAGACAGCACACACGCTAATCACATAATACACATCACACACACATGACACATGCACACATCTCATGTGCATACATATATCTCACATGCATGCACACTTTACATGGGTGCGCATGCCCCCTTGTGCACACACACTGTGCACTCAGATCTCACATGCACACCACACACAATGTGCACACACAACATACAACATACGTATCACGCACCAGTCACACCACACATGGTATGCAATCCAGGACATAATACACCACACACACCATACAAGCCATACATACCACACATGCAAAACACCCCCTCACCCCCACCACAAATGCATGCAGAGTCTACACACAGACCTCACACATGCCACACAGCACAACACATGGCATACACTCACTGCACATGCACATGCCATAGACAGAACCCCATACCCACTCCACCCCCACCCCACAAATAACTCACACACGCACAATACACCCCATGCACACAACACACACACACAGGACACACGAGCGTACTCCGCACCATGAGTCTGTCAGCCCTTTCTCTGCCTCTGCCTGTGATCCTGTGTCCTGGCCCCTCCCTGTCCCCTCTGACCACTCCCCGAGGGCCCTGTGTGAACAAGAGCAGGGTAAGGGCCTCATCTGGACAGAAAGAGGAAAAGAATAGGTTGTAAATGTTTCAGTTGGGATTGAAAACATGTATACATATGATAAATATATAATGTATACATATGTATATTTTAAAATAATACACACACATAACTTTTGTGCTTATGTAAAATTTGCTGTTTCTGGACCTTAAGAATTCAATTTGTGTCTCTCTACCATAGTGACAGGTAATTTGGGAAACACACAGAACATAGAATATAAAATCTGAATGTAATATTTACTTAAAACTTGTCCACACTGGCTCTTGTTCTTGGGCCCCTGGGGCCCCATTTGTCTTCCTTCTCACTTCTCAGGCAACAGGAAGTTGTGGTACAGAGAGTGAGCATTTTACACACCTGGGTTCCAGGTGGGGCTACGTTCCTTGCACCTGTGTGAGCTTACCATGCTGCTTGATTTCTTTAAGCTGTTTTGTTTTCTTCAAAGCCAAAGCAGACATCACCATCATCATGCCGTCTACAGCAGGACTGTCATGAGTATTAAAGGAGATGTCAGGTGTAAAGTAGCACAATTCCTGACACATAGTAGGTATATGCAAATCCCTCCCATCACAAAAAACTCAAAAGCAAAGAAACAGACAAATATAGAAGATTGGGCCTTCTCCTGACATTACATTCTAGCCACAGTACATTCTAGCCACACTGAACCCCCAGGCCGGAGCCCCGTCCTCAGCAGCATCCCTCCTGTGCTGCCCTGCATCCCTCCTCAGCTGCATCCCTCCTGTGCTGCCCTGCGTCCCTCCTCAGCTGCATCCCTCCTGTGCTGCCCTGCGTCCCTCCTCAGCTGCATCCCTCCTGTGCTGCCCTGCGTCCCTCCTCAGCTGCATCCCTCCTGTGCTGCCCTGCTCCTAATGGTGTTGCTCACAGAAGCTTCTGGCTGCTGCGAAGGCTCACTCGGGCCTGACAGTCTCAGGCAGGACCTGCTTTCCAGTCCACCAGCCCATCTAAAGCCCAACGAGTGGAGGTGAGGGGCGAAGCTTTGTCTGGCTGGGCTTGGTGCTTGACCCGGCCCTGGGCGCCCTCCCCTGGATTCACCAGTGGGAGCCACACGTTGTTCTCCCAACTCATGTTTCTGGCCACCTGCATGAGCCAGTTCCTGACTCTGTGCACCTTAGGTAAAGCTCTCCTTTACATGCTGCTGTGGCAGTTGTTTGCAAGCTTTCTTCTTTTTCTTTTTTAAAAATTCTTTTCCATTATGGTTTATTACAGGATATTGACTAGAGTTCCCTGTGCTATATAGTAGGACAGTGTTGTTTATCTATTTTGAACATAGTAGTTGGTATCTGCTAATCCCAAACTCCTAATTTATCCCTTCTCCACCCCTTTTCCCCTTTGGTAACCATAAGTTTGTTTTCTATGTCTGTGAGTCTGTTTCTGTTTTGTAAATAAGTTCATTTGTATCATACTTTAGATTCCACATATAAATGACATCATATGATATTTGTCTTTCTCTGCCTGACTTACTTCACTTAGTATGATAATCTCTAGGTCCATACATGTTGCTGCAAATGGCATTATTTCATTCTTTTTTATGGCAAATATTCCATTGTGTATGTATACCACATATTTTGTATCTATTCATCTGTTGTTGGACATTTAGGTTGCTTCGATATCTTAGCTATTGTAAATAGTGCTGCAACGAACATTGGGGTGCATGTATCTTTTCAACTTAGAGTTTTCTCTAGGTATATGCCCAGAAGTGGGATTACTGGATCATATGGTAACTCTATTTTTAGTTTTTTAAGGAACCTCCATACTGTTCTCCACAGTGGCTGTACCAATTTATATTCCCACCAACAGTGTAGGAGGGTTCCCACATGTTAATCCCAAACTCCTAATTTATCTCTACCCACCTCCCCTTTGGTAACCATAAGTTTGTTTCCTATGTCTGGGGGTCTATTCTGTGTATGAGTTCATTTGTATCATTTTTTTTTTTAGGTTCCACATTTAAGCGATATCAAATGATATTTGTCTGTGGCTTGCTTCACTTAGTATGATGATCTCTAGGTCCATCTATGTTGCTGCAAATGACATTATCACATTCTTTTTTATGGCTGAGTAATATTGCTTTGTGTGTGTGTGTGTGTGTGTGTGTGTGTGTGTGTGTGTATACACCACATCTTCTTTATCCATTCATCTGTCAATGGACATTTAAGTTGCTTCCAGGTCTTGGCTATTACAAATAATGCTGCAAAGAACATTGGGGTGCATGTATCTTTTCAACTTAGAGTTTTCTCTAGGTATATGCCCAGAAGTGGGATTACTGGATCATATGGTAACTCTATTTTTAGTTTTTTAAGGAACCTCCATACTGTTCTCCACAGTGGCTGTACCAATTTATATTCCCCAACAGTGTAGGAGGGTTCCCTTTTCTCCACACCCTTTCCAGCATTTATTGTTTGTAGATTTTTTTGATGGTGGCCATTCTAACTGGTGTGAGGTGATACCTCATTGTAGTTCTCTGATAATTAGCGATGTGGAGCATCTTTTCATGAGTCTGTTGGTCATTTGTATGTCTTCTTTGGAGAAATGTCTCTTTAGGTCTTCTGCCTATAATTTGATTGGGTTGTTTGAGTTTTTGTTATTGAGCTGTATGAGCTGTTTGTGTATTTTGGAAATTAAGCCCTTATCGGTCACATCACTGCAGGCTTTTTTCTGAATGTGGTTTGTTTCTTTTTTTAACATCTTTATTGGAGTATAATTCCTTTACAAGTGTGTGTTAGCTTCTGGTTTATAACAAAGTGAATCAGCTATACATATACATATATCCTGTATCTTCTCCCTCTTGTGTCTCCCTCCCACCCTCCCTATCCCACCCCTCTAGGTGGTCACAAAGCACCAAGCTGATCTCCCTGTGCTATGTGGCTGCTTCCCAGTAGCGATCGATTTTACATTTAGTAGTGTATATATATGTCCGTGCCACTCTCTCACTTTGTCCCAGCTTACCCTTCCCCCTTCCCGTGTCCTCAAGTCCATTCTCTATGTCTGCATCTTTAATCCTGTCCTGCCCCTAGGTTGTTCTGAATGTTGTTGTTTTTTTCTTAGATTCCATATATATATGTGTTAGCATAGGGTATTTCTTTTTCTCTTTCTGACTTACTTCACTATGTGTGACAGACCCTAGGTCCATCCACCTCATTACAAATAACTCAATTTCACTTCTTTTTATGGCTGAGTAATATTCCAGTGTATATATGTGCCACATCTTCTTTATCCATTAATCTGTCAGTGGACACATAGATTGCTTCCATGTCCTGGCTAATGTAAATAGAGCTGCAATGAACATTGTGGTACATGACTCTTTTTGAATTATGGTTTTCTCAAGGTATATGCCCCGTTGAGGGACTGCTGTGTCGTATGGTAGTTCTATTTTTAGATTTTTAAGGAACATCCATACTGTTTTCCATAGTGGCTGTATCAATTTACATTCCCACCAACAGTGCAAGAGGGTTCCCTTTTCTCCACAGCCTCTCCAGCATTTATTGATTGTAGATTGTTGGATGATGACCATTCTGACTGGTGTGAGGTGATACCATCTATTGAGATGATCATATGGTTTTTATCCTTCAATTTGTTAATATGCTTTATCACATTGATTGATTTGCAAATACTGAAGAATCCTTGCATCCCTCAGATAAACCCCCACTTGATTATGGTGTATGATCTATTTATTGTGTTGTTGGATTCTGTTTGCTAGTGTTTTTTTGAGGATTTTTCACCTATATTCATCAGTGATATTGGCCTGTAGTTCTCTTTCTT
>NC_041224.1:69755449-69755686 GCF_002837175.3 Physeter macrocephalus | reverse complement strand
CTAAAACTTCCAAAACTATCTTGAATAATAGTGGTGAGAGTGGAAAACCTTGTCTTGTTCCTGATCTTAGAGGAAATGGTTTCAGTTTTTCACCATTGAGAATGATGTTGGCTGTGGATTTGTCATATATCGCCTTTATTATGTTGAGGAAAGTTCCCTCTATGCCTACATTCTGGAGGGTTTTTTTCATAAATGTGTGTTAAATTTTGTCAAAAGCTTTTTCTGCATCTATTGAGA
>NC_041224.1:69754140-69754949 GCF_002837175.3 Physeter macrocephalus | reverse complement strand
TATTTCCATTTCTCTAGGAGGTGGGTCAAAAGGATCTTGCTGTGATGTATGGCATAGAGTATTCGGCCTATGTTTTCCTATAAGAGTTTTATAGTGTCTAGCCTTACCTTTAGGCCATTAATCCATTTTGAGTTTATTTTTGTGTATGGTGTTAGGGAGTGTTCTAATTTCATTCTTTTACTTGGAGCTGTCCAGTTTTCCCAGCACCACTTATTGAAGAGGCTGTCTTTTCTCCATTGTATATTCTTGCCTCCTTTATCAAAAATAAGGTGACTATATGTGCATGGATTTATCTCTGGGCTTTCTATCCTGTTACATTGATCTATATTTCGGTTTTTATGCCAGTACCATACTGTCTTGATTACTGTAGCTTTGTAGCATAGTCTGAAGTCTGGGAGCCTGATTCCTCCAGCTCCATTTTTCTTTCACAGGATTGCTTTGGCTATTTGGGGGCTTTTGTGCTTCCATACAAATTGTGAAATTTTTTGTTCTAGTTCTGTGAAAAATGCCATTGGTAGTTTGATAGGGATGGCATTGAATCTGTAGATAGCTTTGGGTAATATAGTCATTTTCATAGTGTTGATTCTTGCAATCCAAGAACATTGTATATCTCTCCATCTGTTGGTATCGTCTTTAATTTCTTTCATCAGTGTCTTATAGTTCTCTGCATACAGGTCTTTTGTCTCCCTAGGTAGGTTTATTCCTGGGTATTTTAATCTTTTGGTTGCAATGGTAAATGGGAGTGTTTCCTTAAGTTCTCTTTCAGATTTTTCATCATTAGTGTATAGGAATGCAAGAGATTTCTGTGC
>NC_041224.1:69745857-69746510 GCF_002837175.3 Physeter macrocephalus | reverse complement strand
GAGTGTTCTAATTTCATTCTTTTACTTGGAGCTGTCCAGTTTTCCCAGCACCACTTATTGAAGAGGCTGTCTTTTCTCCATTGTATATTCTTGCCTCCTTTATCAAAAATAAGGTGACTATATGTGCATGGATTTATCTCTGGGCTTTCTATCCTGTTACATTGATCTATATTTCGGTTTTTATGCCAGTACCATACTGTCTTGATTACTGTAGCTTTGTAGCATAGTCTGAAGTCTGGGAGCCTGATTCCTCCAGCTCCATTTTTCTTTCACAGGATTGCTTTGGCTATTTGGGGGCTTTTGTGCTTCCATACAAATTGTGAAATTTTTTGTTCTAGTTCTGTGAAAAATGCCATTGGTAGTTTGATAGGGATGGCATTGAATCTGTAGATAGCTTTGGGTAATATAGTCATTTTCATAGTGTTGATTCTTGCAATCCAAGAACATTGTATATCTCTCCATCTGTTGGTATCATCTTTAATTTCTTTCATCAGTGTCTTATAGTTCTCTGCATACAGGTCTTTTGTCTCCCTAGGTAGGTTTATTCCTGGGTATTTTAATCTTTTGGTTGCAATGGTAAATGGGAGTGTTTCCTTAAGTTCTCTTTCAGATTTTTCATCATTAGTGTATAGGAATGCAAGAGATTTCTGTGC
>NC_041224.1:69743802-69744892 GCF_002837175.3 Physeter macrocephalus | reverse complement strand
AAAGTTAGGTTGTTTATTTGAGATGTTTCTTATTTCCTGCGGTAGGATTGTATTGCTATAAACTTCCCTCTTAGAACTGCTTTTGCTGCATCCCATAGGTTTTGGTTCGTCGTGTTTTCATTGTCATCTGTTTCTAGGTATTTTTTTATTTCCTCTTTGATTTCTTCGGTGATCTCTTGGTTATTAAGTAGTGTATTGTTTACCCTTCATATGTTTGTAATTTTTACAGATTTTTTCCTGTAATTGATATCTAGTCTAATAGCATTGTGGTCAGAAAAGATACTTGATATGATTTCAGTTTTCTTTAATTTGCCAAGGCTTGATTTGTGACCCAAGATATGATCTATCCTAGAGAATGTTCCATGAGCACTTGAGAAGAAAGTGTATTCTGTTGTTTTTGTATGGAGTGTCCTTTAAATATCAATTAAGTCCATCTTCTTAAATGTGTCATTTGAAGCTTGTGTTTCCTTATTTATTTTCATTTTGGATGATCTGTCCATTGGTGAAAGTGTGGTGTTAAAGTCCCCTACTATGATTTTGTTACTGTCAATTTCCCCTTTTCCACTTTATGGCTGTTAGCATTTGCCTTATGTATTGAAGTGCTCCTATGTTGTTCTGTATATGTCCCTAGGTCTGAAATGGGTCTCTTGTAGACAGCAAAGATACGGGTCTTCTTTTTGTATCCATTCAGCCATTCTGTGTCTTTTGGTGGGAGCATTTAATCCATTTGCATTTAAGGTAATTATCGATATGTATGTTCCTATTACCCTTTTCTTGATTGTTTTTGGTTTGTTATTGTAGGCCTTTTCCTTCTCTTGTGTTTTTGCCTAGAGAAGTTCCTTTAGCATTTTTTGTAAAGTTGGTTTGGTGGTGCTGAACTCTCTTAGCTTTTGCTTGTCTGTAAAGCTTTTAATTTCTCCATCGAATCTGAATGAGATCCTTGCTGGGTAGAGTAATCTTGGTTGTAGGTTTTTCCCGTTCATCACTTTAAATATGTCTTGCCACTCCCTTCTGACGTGCGGAGTTTCTGCTGGAAGATCAGCTGTTAACCTTACGGGGATTCCCTTGTATATTATTTGTCTTTCCCTTG
>NC_041224.1:69736071-69743090 GCF_002837175.3 Physeter macrocephalus | reverse complement strand
TGCCTATTTCCTCTTCATTTGTTTGGTCTGGTGGGTTTTTACCTTGCTCCTTCATCTGCTGTGTGTTTCTCTGTCTTCTCATTTTGGTTAACATACTGTGTTTTGGGGTCTCCTTTTTACAGGTTGCAGGTTTGTTGTTCCCGTTGTTTTTGGTGTCTGCCCCCAGTGGCTAAGGGTGGTTCAGTGAGTTGTTTAGGCTTCCTGGTGGAGGGGACTGGTGCCTGTGTTCTGGTGGATGAGGCTGGATCTTGTCTTTCTGGTGGGCAGGACCATGTCCGGTGGTGTGGTTTGGGATGTCTGTGACTTTATTATTATTTTAGGCAGCCTCTCTGCTAATGGGTGGGTTTGTGTTCCTTTCTTGCTAGTTGTTTGTCATAGGGTGTCCGGCACTGTAGCTTGCTGGTTGTTAGTGGAGCTGGGTCTTAGTGTTGAGATAGAGATGTCTGGGAGAGCTTTCGCCATTTGATATTACATGGAGCCTGGAGGTCTCTGGTGGACCGATATCCCGAACTCTGCTCTCCCACCTCAGAGGCACAGGCCTGACACCCGGCCAGAGCTCCAAGACCCTGTCAGCCACATGGCTCAGAAGAAAAGGGAGAAAGAAATAAAGCGAGAGAGAAAGAGCAAGAGGGAGGGAGGGAGGGAAAGAAAGAAAATAAAAAGAAATAAAGTTATTAAAATAAAAAAGTGAAAAGTAATAAAAATAGAGAAAAAAGAAAGAAAGCAAGAAGAGAGCAACCACACCAAAAAAATCCACCAATGATAACAAGCTCTAAAAACTATACTAAAAAAAACAAAAACAAAAAAACGGACAGACTGAACCCTTGGACCAATGGTAAAAACAAAGCTATACAGACAAACTCGCACAAAGAAGCATACACATACACACTCACAAAAAGAGAAAAAGGAGAAAAAAAATATATATATATATAAAAGGAAGTGAGCAACCAAATCAATAAACAAATCTACCAATGATAATAAACTCTAAGTACTAAACTAAGATAAACATAAAACCAGAAACCAGTCAGTCGCATACAGTAAACCACAAGTCTACAGTTACTCCCAAAGTCCACTGCCTCAATTTTGAGATGATTCATTGTCTATTCAGGTATCCACAGATGCAGGGAACATCAAGTTGAGTGTGAAGATTTAATCTGCTGCTCCTGAGGCTGCTGGGAGAAGTTTCCCTTTCTCTTCTTTGTTCACACAGCTCCTGGGGTTCAGCTTTGGATAGGCCCTGGCTCTGCTTGTAGGTCGCCTGAGGGTTTCTGTTCTTCACTCAGACAGGATGGGGTTAAAGTAGCAGCTCATTAGGGGGCTCTGGCTCACTCAGTCTGGGGGAAGGGTGGTGTATGGAATGCAGGGCGAGCCTGTGGCAGCAGAGGCCGACATGACATTGCAACAGCCTGAGGCGCGCCGTGTGTTCTCCCAGGGAAGTTGTCCCTGGATCACGGGACCCTGGATAGTGACCTGTGCTTGCACACACACGCTTCTTGGTGGTTGCAGCAGCAGTCTTAGCATCCCATGCCCGTTTCTGGGTCCGCGCTGATAGCCGCGGCTCGTGCCTGTCTCTGGAGCTCCTTTAAGCAGCGCTCTTAATCCCCTCTGTGTTCACACAGCCAACCCCAGTCCTCTCCCTGAGATCTGACCTCCAAAGCCCGAGCCTCAGCTCCCAACCCCCATCCACCCCGGCGGGTGAGCAGACAAGCCTCTCAGGCTGGTGTGTGCTGGTCGGCACCGATCCTCTGTGTGAGAATCTCTCTGCTTTGCCCTCCGCACCCCTGTTGTTGCGCTCTCCTCTGCGGCTCCGAAGCTTCCCCCCCGCCAACCCCTGTCTCCCCCAGTGAAGGGGCTTCCTAGTGTGTGGAAACTTTTCCTCCTTCACAGCTCCCTCCCTGGGGTGCTGGTCCCGTCCCTATTCTTTTGTCTCTATATTTTCTTTTATCTTTTGCCCTACCCAGGTACTGGGGAGTTTCTTGCCTTTGGGGAAGTCTGAGGTCTTCTGCCAGCGTTCAGCAGGTGTTCTGTAGGAGTTGTTCCACGTGTAGATGTATTTCTGATGTATTTGTGGGGAGGAAGGTGATCTCCACATCTTACTCCTCCACCATCTTGAAGGTCTCTGAATGTGGTTTTGACTAAAATCTTAGGGAACGCCCACAGGTCAGATGGGTGGAGCTGCTCTGGCTGCCACCAGGGCCAAGTGCCCAAGCCTCCCTTAGGGACAGCATCACTGCTGCAGAACCACTAGGCTCACTGGGTCCCCGATAACCACGTCCCTGGCAAACCCATCCTGGCTCCCTTGGAACCTCCAGGGTTCACCCAGCCCATCCGAGCTCAGGCCATGGCAGAGCAGGAAATTGTCATGCTTTTCTGAAAGCCTGAGAGCTCCTCTACTTTTCCTGACCCCCCCACCGGCCATCCATCCATCAGGAAATCCTGCTGAATTCCCTTCAAGAAGCCCTGGCCCTTCCACTAGAACCACAATCCAAGCACTATGAGCCTCTGTCTCCTTCTCTCTGCTCTACTCTTCAGGGTAAAATGTAAAATATGAGTCATTTACATAAAAATTTTAGATTCAGCTTGTCAGTTTCCCAAACGAAAAAAATTGTCTGGAATTTGATTGAGATGGCATTGAGTCTGTGAGGACCTTGGGTAGGACAGCCCTGCAATGGAGGAGAGAGCTGGAGGACTTTGAGTACCTGCCTTCCAGCTGCAGTGAGGGACCGTGAGGAGAGATGAGCCATGTATCACAGGAGAGGATAGAGTCCGGAAGTGGACCCACAACATTGTCAACTGATGTGTTTTTAGAAAAGTCACCACATGAAAGGAAAGGAAAGTCTTTTCAACAAAAGGTGCAGGAACACCTATACAATACTGTGTTTAAAAGTAAAGAAAGAAAAAAGAACCTTGACCCTCTGCCTCATACCATATACGTACATTACTTCAAGGTAGGTTGTAGACTAAACATGAAGCAAAAACTATGAAGCTTCTAGAAGAAGGCCTGGGGGAGAAAATCTTCATGACCCTAGAGTTAGCAAATATGCTTCAGAGAGGCCAAAAAAGGTACTAATGGTAGAGGGGAAAACAAATGATAAATTGAATTTCATCAAAATCAAAAGTCTGTGCATCAAAAGTCACTGTTAAATGGCTAAGTCACAAACTGGGAAATAATATTCATGAAACATATCTGATAAAGTACTTGTATACATGTAAGAACTGCAAATTAATAGTAATGTATAAATGTATAAAATAATACATAATTTATAAATATCAATAATATATAAACAACAACTGAAGATTAACTATAAAAATAACCCAATAAAAATGTGAGCAGAAGACTTTAAAAAAAGAAGATATGTGAATGACCAGTAAGCACATGGCAAGATTTTCAAGTCAGTCATCAGGGAAATAGAAATTAAAACCACAATGAGATATCACTACACAGCCACCAAAATGGCTAAATTTAAGAAGACTAAGAATACCAAGTGGTGGGCTTCCCTGGTAGTGCAGTGATTGAGAATCTGCCTGCCAATGCAGGGGACATGGGTTCGAGCCCTGGTCTGGGAAGATCCCACATGCCACGGAGCAACTAGGCCCGTGAGCCACAACTACTGAGCCTGCGCGTCTGGAGCCCGTGCTCCGCAACAAGAGAGGCCGCGACAGTGAGAGGCCTGTGCACCACAATGAAGAGTGGCCCCCGCTTGCCGCAACTAGAGAAAACCCTCGCACAGAAACGAAGACCCAACAGAGCCAAAAATAAATAAATAATTTTTTTTTAAAAAGACCTAAAGAAGAAATACATGGCAAATATCTTTAAAAAAAAAAAAAAAAAGAATACCAAGTGGTAGGAGGATGCAGAATAATGGAACTGTCTTATGTTGCTGGTAGGAGAGCAAAGTGATAAACCACTTTGGAAAACAGTTTGGTGATTTCTTATAAAATTAGGAATACACCTTCCCCTTGATCCAGCAACTCTACTCTTGGGTGTTTACTGCAGAAAAATGGAAACAGATGTCCACAAAACAGCCTGTACTTGAATGTTCCTAGCAGCGTTATTCATAATCACCTAAATCTAGAAACCACAAAATCCCCCTCCAAAAGTGAGTGGATGGACCAAGCATGGTATACCCATACACAACAGAATACTGCTCAGCAATAAAAAAGAAATAAACTGTTGATGCTACAACATGAATAAATCCTAGAGACCTTAATCTGAGCGAAGAGGCCAGACACAGAAGAGTACCTATTGCAGGATTCCATTTAGATGAAGCTCAACACAGTAGCTATGTGATAGACAAAGTTCTAAAGATGCCCCCACAATTCCCGTTCCCTGCTCTGCAGTTAGACAAGGATCCATGTGCTGCTGGGAATGGACTTTGCAAGTCGAACTCAGGTTGCTCATCATCTGACTTTAAAATAGAGAGATTTCCTGGATTTTCTGGGCGGGCACAAGGTCATCTCAAGGGCACTTGAAAGCAGAATTATGAGGCAGTGAGTTCGATGAGGGAGAAAAGGTCAGAGAGATCTGAAGCGTGTAGAGGATGCCACCCACCATCACTGGTTTGAAGAAGGAGGAGGGGCCCCAAGCCAGGGAACAAGGGAGCCTCTGGGAGCTGACAGTGACCTCCTGAGATGGACTCCACGCTGCTTCCGTGCAGAACTGAATCCACCACAACGCAGAGGAGCCTGGAAGTGGATGTAGCCCTGCCCACACCTTGACCGTGAGATCATCAGTAGATGCTGGGCTAAGCCACGAAGCGTGTGATCATTTGTTATGAAGCGATAGGAAGCTACCACTGAGGGACTGAGAAAGGACGTGCCCCCTTCCTGGTGCGATGGACGTGGTCTAGGTCTTGCTGTGGCCGTGGTCACACACGTGGGCACTTAAAACCATCGAACTCAACATGAGTCTGGGCATTCATTCCACGGTGTATACAGATGCCACAAATATGTTAAGAGTCAAGAGTGTCAGAACATTCTTTCTGTAGCTGCCAGTCTGCCAATGGTCTCGTCGCTCCCAAAACAAAACCCTGCGGCTCTGCGGCACCCACTCCATGCTTGGGCTGCCTCACTCCTCTGTGGACACACGGGAGCCACACAGGCCCATGGCAGGGGCTGACCTCGCTGTTATAATGACTGAGAATGCTGTCCTCCAAAGGGCCTCAGGACTCCTTCCTTATTTCTTTGCATCTCTCACTTTATTAGGGAATTCTTTGGTGCCAGAATGCTAAAGCAGCACAGAGTAGGTGCCTCCTGAATCCCATAGAGTGCACGCACAGGCCTCCTGGGCAGGTGTGGTATCCTGGCCCTCAGGCCTTACAGAGCCCGTGGGTCCCCACCCTGAACCCAACTCTGCCATCACCCTCACCTGCTTCTCCTGGACGCTCTGCCTTCTCCACCAGGGAACCTAAGAAGGGTGCAGCCACTGGTCTTCCGAATCCCAATCCCTACATGGTTATAACCTGACTGTTAATCTGCATAAGCAGAGAATATCCTAGGAGGCCAAGCAGGCTTCCTCTCTCAGCTGTGCCGATGGCTGACTGCCCGGGGCAGCTGTTTAAATGTGCTCTGGGCTCGATGGCTCACTTTGAGGGGCCAGTCCTTCTCAAGGGCCCTCGCTCCCCAGGGAAGAACCTGGCTGGGGTGTGACGCCTGGACCCTGCTGGCTGAGGCAGACTCCATTTCCAGCCTTGGGGTACATATACACTGTGGGAGGGAGCTGGTGGACCTCCTGGTAGGATTGGATGGAAAAAACTAGAAGGCTTTCTTAGAAGCCACAAATTAAGACTTCTCCTGGAGGCTAGGTTGGCAAACATCCAAGCGACATAAAGTGATTTACTTCTTAGCTCTCCAGGATTCAGTTTGATTTCAGTTTTAAAAAGCTACCTCTGGAATTTTTAACAGAAACAATTAAACCGAAAGGAGTAAATTTCTTTCTTAAGGACTGTGCAGCTCCAGGGTACAGAATGCAGAGCCGGGACCACGCTCAGGGTGGACAGGCACCAACATTAGAAGGTCAGCGAAGCAGACTTGAATTTTCAGGACTGAATCTTTCCTTTGGACAGTTGACTTGACTGTCTTTGATTTTATGAAAATCAGTATCCAGATTCTTTTTTTTTTTAACATCTTTATTGGAGTATAATTGCTTTACAATGGTGTGTTAGTTTCTGCTTTATAACAAAGTGAATCAGTTATACATATACATATGTTCCCATATCTCTTCCCTCTTGCGTCTCCCTCCCTCCTGGCAGCAACATTCACGGTGCTTCTTGCGGGTGCCAGGGGTCATAATATGGATCTTGTTCTCCTCCAAAACTGTGATTTTGCCTTCTGAACTCTATGGAGGACTGCTGAGGGAATGGCACAGAGGATGAATTTTGTTTCCCACTCCCCCTCCCAGCCATGGAGTGGCTGTCTCAGTTGTATCTCTCAAAAGCATCTAAAAACGTATCGTACCCATAGTTCACTGGGGCAAGGGAAAGAAGATAAGGCAACCAGCAGAGAGCCCCGAAAGCCTGGGAAGGGTGAGTGTGATGGAGGAAAAGTCTTAGGGGAATAAGAGTTTTGAAGGGCATAGCAGAGATTCCAGAGTGCAATGCATATGCACAAGGTAGGACACAGGCTCAGTAAAGGTCTGACAGTAAGCCATGCTTGATATGTGGCTGAACTTCGGGCTCCTCAAAAGCAGGAGGTGAAAGCTAAGGCAGAGTTGGAGGCAGCCTGGCTAAGAATTGGTGGAGTGCCCCAGATCAGAAGCCCATCTGCACAGACTAGACAATATTGTTTTCTTTTCCTTTTTGGTTCTAGGACCTTTGGGAAATCTCTGTCAAATCACTATCGGACCACTGATAAAATAGAAGGACAACATCCGTGAACCCATACGATAAGGATTTCAATCTTTGCAAAAATACATATTCCAATGTGTGTATATACTACAATTTGTTTTTCCCCTCATCCCTTGATGGACAGATGGGTTGTTTCAACCTTTTGAATATAATGAATAATGCTGCTGTGAGCAT